>NW_026708793.1:0-34821 GCF_902713425.1 Acipenser ruthenus
TATTAATGTTCTTTACCATACCTCTGTGTTCCAGGGATGGTAGCAGTTTGATCCATTCCTGGTTTTACTTTGAGTTTAATATGACACATTGGAACTTGTTACTTATACACTGTGGCTAATCAGGCTAATTTTAAAACCTGCAATGGAGGGAACTGCAATGCAATAGGGGTTTGAATGTCTGTCATTTGGTGCAGGGTGTAAAATTAGCTTTTGAGCACTGGGAACCTGAAAGTTTTATATATATACTGTATATAAATGTAATTTATACACGCATACAATTCCATTAAATTAGCCATTGTATGGTCTCATGTTATGCTTTACCTAAAATAAATACATTCATCCTAAACTGGTATAGAAATGTATTCCCTGTATCTACTGGCATACATTTCATCAAATGCTCTTGTCAAATGCTCTTGCTTGTGAACACAAAAATAAGCATTACTGTTCTAGCTTTGTTGTTCTCAGTCTTTAAAATGTATATTAACAATCTAACAGCTTGCAGCTAACATGCTCAACACTGTGCGTAATAATGATCTACGGATAAGCTTGATCAATTATGAAAGAGATTGTTGAATTAATTTGAAGCAGTAGCAATTTTATATATAATGTATGTTCCGTTCTAATATCTTAGTATATAGTCACTTATAAGTTAAGTTGCAGTACTCCACACCATTCTTCCCATGGCCCTGAACTCAGAATAAACTGTCCAGCTAACAAGTTATAAATTGTTCATTGGCTATGAAAGAAGGGATTCTTACTAACTTTTCACTTGTAATCTTACATGAGCATCATCCAGCCAGTTGTGCAAGAAAAGGCTCTGATTGTTGTATGATAATGTGGGGGAGGAATGTATCCAAAGAAAAGACAAAAACTTAGTGTATGGTGTATTGAGGGTTTAGTAAGTTGAAGTTAAAAGATTAAACTTCAAAGTATATTGAATTTGGTATTTGACTGCATTGTGACCACTTTAAAATCCACAGCCTTCCTTTATAGTTTGAGTTAAGCGAACAGAGCAAGGCTATCATTTTAATCTTTTTTTTCTTTTCTTATAAAGCTATAAAATAGCAGCTCTCTAAGTGTTTGCTGTAAAAAGGTTGTCAGTATAACAAAGGGAATCCTTTTCAGATGCTGCTTTGATAATACACAATAGCATCCCCCAAGCAGGTTTCCCTACATCTAAAATATTTGGCAATGAAAAAAATGGATTTCTGTGAAGGAATGGTTTGCAGTGTGCAGGTGTAGTGATGATGCAGTGCTCCAGAACAAACACACACAAGACAGTTCACAATTAACAGCTCTTTATTTTCAGCTGGGTTGCGTGCCAACAACACTTTAAATAATAAGCATGGGCTCTACACATCAATGTGTATTGCGCCATGCAAAAGGAGGGTTACAGTCCCGAAATAATAAAAACACTTTTTAAACACACAATACACAGACACAGACATGTCTCCTGACAGTGGGTGCTCTAGTGCAAGTGAATGGTGAAAGACAACACAGAGGTAACAGTAGGTCAGTGTAGTCCGGGGTTTGGTGCTGGCGTGCAGCGACAGCTCCCAGTTCGTGTTAGCCGTCTAGCCAAACAAACAATGACAGTTAGCTGACAAACAAACAAAACACAAAACACTCACAGTACTTTTAATTCTCCTGTGCATACGGTCCTTATGGTTTAACCATCAAAACTAAGGAACAGATCACTGGGGCCACTTCCCCTTAAAACCCTCCGTCATGCCCTCTTTCGGTGGCGCGGCCAATCACGTCTCCTCCAATCCGTGACTGACACATCACCTACCGCATTAAGGCGCTGACTTCAGGTATCGTGGCCCCACCCCTTTCCTGAATGTCCGGCTTCCGACTGACCCTGGAATGAACTGCAAAAACATCCATTCTGGGGCACTCTGTTCTGGTTCTACAGCGCCCTCAGAGATTGGGAGGGAGATTGTTGACGAGGATTCATTCACTCTCTGTCACAATTACCAACCATTTTTATTAGTGGGGCTTGCGAAGCAAGAGTCCCCACTTTAAATCTTCGACATACTTCTTCTTCTTCTTCTTCTTTGGCACGCTACTCCTCTTACCGTTTAAGCTAGAAACGCCGTTCAAACTTTAAAACGTGTAGACCGGTCTGGAATAGTGTGCTTGTATACAACTTTGATATCTTTTATACTTTTTAAACTATTAAGCTTTTTATCCTTTTTTTGTCCATCTTCCTTCACTTTAATGGGACTTTTTCAACATTCTAAAGATCCCCATTGTTTAAAAACTCCCAGACTTCCAACATTCTATTTACTGTAAACGATGTAACTTTTGACACAGATCAGCTACTTTGACCACTTTCCCAACAAGTAAGACAAAAAGTTAGAGCATATGGAATCTTCCTCTACTTCTCTGCTATTCAAATCTGAAATCAAAACAGAAATAACTTTTACCAATCAAGAGGTACACCTGTTTTAGTAACCGCACCAACTAAAATGTTCTCTAACTTTTTATAAACTGCCATTTTGACCACTTTCCCAACAAGTTAGACAACTACTTAGAGCAAATGAAATCTTCCTCTACTTCTCAGCTATTCAAATATGAAATCAAAACAGGAATGGCGTCTACCAATCAAGAGGTACAGCTGTTTTAGTAACCGCATCTACTTCTTTCAGTAGGCTACTTCCCACTGTTGAATTAACTGTCATAGAACTTTGAGAAATTTCAAATTCTAGCACATTCTAAGCATGAGACAATTAATAAACAATGTGACTTTTGACACACATCAGCTACTTTGACCACTTTCCCAATAAAGCAAGCCCCACAACTTGTAAAGTTACCATCTAGTTTGTTTTGTTTTTGTTTTACAGGCATTAAACAGCCAAGCCATGCTGTATTGGTTGCAGCAGCTGCAAATAAAACGGTGGCAGCACAATACCAGCCTGGTGAAAATACCTGCAGAGCCCTCCACTACCTCCACACAGCTCTGCCAGCTGCCTTCTGCACCTTGGGAAGGTAAGCTCACTGACAGCCCAGTTTTAATTCTAGCTCAAGTCAACCAAATTGTGTGTGGGGTGGGGGTTCTTCAGTTTGTGATCTGATGGAGAAAAGGGTTCCAGGGTAGGTGTTGTGTGCATGCAAAACAAAACAGCTGAACCGGAATAACCCAATTTAAATTATTTATTCTAAACGCTTACAAAGTGTTGCTATACTCTTGTTACCACCACATATTTTTTCATGTTTTGCCCTTTATTGTAATTATATCTAAGATATTTTTATGAGGTGTAATGTGAAGCAAGAAATGCAATGCTTTAATTAGGTGAGGTAACAAAAGTACCAGGACTTTGTTTATTGTGTCTGGTGTCAGATATCTTAATGAATTCAAACAATCAAAAATAATGATCATACAGGAGAATGTTGGTGCTGTGTGGTGGAAAGAACTCAAAATGACAAAAGGGTGATTTCAATTCTGCCCCATACCCATGCTGAGAGTGTTCACAGTGAGACAGTCTCATTTCTGCCGATGACTCACCGGCTCTGTTGTGCTTGAAGCTTTGAAGCAGGCTTAGTTGCTGAGAACACAAACATGGTAACTAGACAGGGATTCACTTTGTGATGTTATCTTCTGCCTTGTTTCCATTTTTATAACAACAGCGTTGTGTGGAGGTGACTCTGGCTGTTCATCTGTCCATCTGTATGTCACACCTGTCTAATTTTGGTTAAACTAGGTGTACACATTCTGGGGCAAAATTTATTATTCATGTCTTGGGACTTTTCAGGAAACTGCATTGCCATTTCATAATGCTTATGTCATGGTCATGAATTTACAGTCATGGTGGGGAATGTATGTTAATGAAATACTTGGTTCATACTTGGATTCAGGTTAACCAAATTGGGTTAATATTGCTCCCTCCCAATGCTGTTTTATTTATTTTTTCTCAATTTACTGCCGTGATAATAAAATTGTCAATTTTTATATTTTACAGTCCTTTTGCCTGTCCAAACTACTCACAAGACAAGCTGTAAAAATGTCTTAACAACACCAGATTTAAATACCACTGAACTCTTTATTAACAACACCCAGTAGACTTACAGTATTTTAGATCTGGTGCTGTTTTAGACTAGGTACTGTATACAGGTTTAAAGCTGGCAAGATGTATATGCACCTCCGTATGTATAATAAAATAGACCCAGTATTTACAGCTGACTCTTGTCTTCTGGTATAAGAATGACGTATACTTTTAACCTGTACTTTCTTAAGACAGCAGCTTAAAACAACACAGCCCGCAAACACCGTTTCTGACAGCTGTTGTGAGTGAGACTCTCTAATGTTGCCAGAACTTTCCCAAGCCAAAGGTGCAGGGAAGGACATTTTCATTTCACTAAAACATACATATATCTACAGTTTTTGGAAATACGGAGAACGGAACCAAATAATACATTTGTATATCTAATCATTTAATTATATTTACTCCATGAAGTCCAGCAAGTAAGTACAAATGTATTACAGTACATTAGAATGGCATTTCCACATGATAAATGAATATGTATGAAATGTGTACTTTGTTTGAAGGGATGGGCAGTTGAGATGCTTGTGCTCTTTTTCAGGAAGGACAGAGGACTTCCTCCCAGCAGTAAAGACCCCCAAGGGCCTAGTCGGAGAAGCCGCAGCCTGTCTGCCAGACCCTGGCAACAAAATGCACTGCAAAAGCTCTCCCTCAAGCACCCCATCACAGAGATACAGTAAGACACTACCTGCATACCTTGTTTTTTATGTGCCTCTTAATGGGAAAGCACACTGAATTAAATGGCTCTCTTACGTACAGTGTAAGTACCAAAATCACAGCAATGGCTAGGGCAATGTCAGTTGCTCATGATTTGCTAGCACCAAATATTTTGTAACCAAAATATATTCCTTGTCTTCTATTTAATAACAGCAAAGTTTTCACTAGTGGGAAGCAACATGTGCTTTTATCCTAAGGTCATTTTGTATTTGAAAATTTACAGAAGTTATTCAAACCTGTTATGTAAACTAGTCAGCCCTATCCAGGCAGCTGCCTGTAAGCAAGAGAAGCAACCAGTTGAGCTCTGGATTTTGTTATTTGTTGTGTACTACTTTAGTTTGTGTGTGTGTGTGTTTTGTTTCTATGCATTTAGTTTCGTTTTCTCCTGTACTTTGCCTTCAGAAGTCATTTTGTGTTTCCCCTGCCTTGCCCTTACAGGAACACAGTCCTCAATATCTGTGGAAACAAGCCAGCTCAGGAGCTGAGGCGGAGTGTGTTCAACTTTGACAAGATTCAGCAGTCGCAAGACTGTCCCTGTGAGGATCCTGTGACACAGATACTGGAGGAAACAACAGGTGTGTCCTTCAGTTGACAGGAAACTGCCCTGCAAAGTCTGTGTCTCTGCTTAGTTCATGTCTGGATCATTTCAATGCGGGGACCACCACAGTGGCTCTGAAACTATTACATTCTTCTCATGCAGGGTAAGAACTATTTCTGCTGTTATAAATGTGCAGAGGTTTCCTGTTCCTAAAAGGTGAACCATGCAGGAGGTAAAGCTTGTTAATAAGATCAAGAATGAGTGTCAAAGCCTTTTTTTAAGAAATTTCTAGAAAACTCACTTGAAAGCTCACAATTTCACCTTTCATTGACAACAACAGCTCTTTTTAACAACTATTTTCTTTTGCAGCAAATTGTAGTTTTGGCTAGGCACCCTAGAATTAACATCGGTACTATGGGTTCTATGATGATTTTTGTGTGTATAACAAATTTGAATTCCAGAAATAATCATTATTTTCTTTTTTTTGTTTAATGATTATGAAGGGTATATTGTCAGGTAGGTGGCTCCAGAATAAAATAAAGAACCAGCAAGTTTAAGAAAAATAAATATATATATATATATATATAAAATAAATATTCATGCATTTCAAATGCTTTCTTTGCTTGCTCTATTTCCTAGCACCTCCAGCACCGCCTGTACCTCTGACACCCCCAGCACCTACAGTCCTTTCAGCTCCTTCAGTTTCTTCAGTTACAAACGAGTCTGCGCAGGAAGCGCCCAGCGTACCGTAGCCAACTCCATGGGCACAGAGACCTTCTGCAGGCTGCAGGAGAAGATTGAGCACCTCAAGGTTATTTTAAAAGTTACTTTTACATTACAGCCATGGGAAGTACGTCAACTCTTGTTTCAAGAAACACAGGTAAAACCACACTCTTTTTTTTGGTTTTGTTTGACCACCATGTAATCCTGCATGATGTGAAAAAGCAGTAAAGTAACTGATCCATGTTTTCACTGCTGGGGTGTCATATACGGTATTCTGCACCTTCTCTGCATCCAATAAGCATTACAAACATGACATCTTAACTAGCTTTTATTAGCATTGGAGCAGAGACACAATTACTGTTTGCCACTCCAGTCTAAGAATGATTCATTTATAGTAGAACCGGTCCAGGGGTCCAGCGAATATATATATATATATATATATATAATATATATACTAATATTGTATCTCAGAGGAAGTCGTTTTAGTATATTGTAGTTTCTTTATTAATGTCGGGGCATTATAAATGAACAACGTCAGGTACATCAGTGTGCCTAAAACATCAAAGTACGACACAGCATGTATACTATACAAAAAAATCTGTGAAAATGACTGCACAAGCACTGAAGTACAGTATTTCTCAGTTTACAAAACAGCATTCCAAACAGTTCTTAACGTGCTTTCTCAGTGTATGCCAAAGTAATCTGACAGGTTTTTTTACATTGTGTGTGTTAACCTGAGACATAAACAGTACAGTACAGTAATTTTATGAATCCTTTACTTTTCTTTTATTTACTATGGTTAAACTGGGCAGTTATGTGAAGTGACAGCGTGTACAAATTCTGTCCTGCTAAGAGCTGAATTTACTGTTTTAGACCCATAATAAAATGTGCATTGGTCAGTGTGGCAAAGCGCCCCGCCCCTGTGTGCATTTGTGTTATGTGTTGTATGTTGCGTGTGTAAATGTCGGTGTATAGATTGGTACACGGGATATAAACGGGTCTGTGTTTCACGTGTATTTAAATAGTATATTTGTATTTAGGCACGGGATTGCACATCACGCACGTGCATTTAAAATATAATATGTGAGCACGGGGTTGCACAGAATTAATTCACGTGCTGGGATTCAAGTGAATAATTAATTAGTAATTGAATCCCAGCACAACAGTATATATAGAGACACGTAGCACTCAGTCAGGGTTAGGTGTTCGGTGAGTGGAGAACGGGATTGGAGACGGAGGCAAAGATAATAATAAGAAGAAGAATAATAATAATAGTTAAGTGTTTTCACTCACCGTGTTTGTTCGTCTGTCCTGCACCGTCTGTTTAGTGTTTAGTCGTTTTGTTTGTCTCTTTATTTTGGCGTGTAGTGCCGTGTCCTGTGTTTTTGTTGTTTCAAACCTTTTATTTTCTGTTCTGTTTATTAAATGCTGAACGCGATCACGCGTTCAGCCTCACCAAAACCCCATCTCTCTGTTTATTTACTTCCTGCATCTGGTCTGACGCCACCCACTCCGGCCGTCTTTGTGACACGTGGTGTCATCGTGGGATAGCCGCGCCTCCAAGCGTCAGACCAGGAGGGGTCTGGATTTAAAAAAAAAAAAAAGAGGATTACAAATATTGTTTTGGGGGAAAAAAAAAAAAAAGAGAGTCAATGGCAGAAGACGCCATCAAACTGCGGGGCTGGTTCCTGGAGAATGCTGGGCTGGAGGCCCAGTCTCTGCCCATGGTCGTCCGGGCTCTGTGGATGATGGACTGTGAGAGATGGGAGGCATATCAGGAGGAACACACCCCAAACACCTTGGAGGAAGGTGTGGAGTTTGTCCTCAGCTACCTGGAGGCAACCATAAATGGAACAGCAGCCCAGGTAGCAGGACCACCAGCAGAGGAGTACCTGCTGTCCCCATCTCCACCAGCAGAGGGTGAGTACCTGCTGTCCCCATCTCCACCAGCAGAGGGTGAATGCCTGCTGGTTTTGCCTCCACAGCCCGAGCGGGAGGAGCCCTGAGCGTCCACAGCCCGAGCGGGAGGAGCCTGAGCGTCCACAGCCCAAATGGGAGGAGCCTGAGCGTCCACAGCCCAAATGGGAGGAGCCTGAGCGTCCACAGCCCAAATGGGAGGAGCCTGAGCGTCCACAGCCCAAACGGGAGGAGCCTGAGCGTCCACAGCCCAAGCGGAAGGAGCCTGAACGTCCTACGCCTGAGTGGGAGGAGCCCGAACGTCCTACGCCTGAGTGGGAGGAGCCCGAACGTCCTACGCCTGAGTGGGAGGAGCCCGAACGTCCTACGCCTGAGTGGGGGGAGCCCGAACGTCCTACGCCCGAGTGGGGGGAGCCCGAACGTCCTACGCCCAAAAGGGAGGAGTCGGTGCGTCCACAGCCCAAAAGGGAGGAGTCGGTGCGTCCACAGCCCAAAGGGAGGCAAGTCGGGGCTTCCACAGCTCTGGGACCCAAGCCACCAGCAGAGGGGAAATGCCTGCTGGTTCAGCCCCAAGAGCCGGAAGGGGAGGGGTTACAGGCTCAACCCCCTGAAAATTTTTGGGGGGGGAGAAGGGCAGGATGCTGGTGTCCCCCAGCAGCCTCTCGCTATGCTGCTGAAGGCAGCACGGCGCGCACATGCCCAGCCGCCACAGCAGAGGGAGCCAGCACCGCCAGGAGCAGAGGAGCTGGAGCTGCCTCTGCCTCCACCACCACCACCGCAAGGAGCAGAGGAGCAGGAGCTGCCTCTGCCTCCACCACCTCCAGGAGCAGAGGAGCAGGAGCTGCCTCTGCCTCCGCCACCACCACCTCCAGGAGCAGAGGAGCAGGAGCTGCCTCTGCTGCCCGTACCTCCGCAGGGAGTACGGTGGCCGGAGCCCCAGAAAGGGGAGCTGCCGGCCACGAAGAAGGGGGAGGAGGTCTGGAGACCACTTTCCCCAGCAGCAGTTTCGCTGCAGGAGTTCTTGTGGCCGGAGCCCCACAGGAGGGAGCTGCCGGCTACGAAGAAGGGGGAGGTCGGGGGACCACCTGCCCCCGCAGCTTTTTCGCTGCAGGACGGGACCAACAGGCTGTCAGCCGTGCCACTACCGGCAGGGGTGCTGACAGCATGGCCAGCCATGGGCCCACTGAAGCCTCCCTTCCCAGCCCGAGACTTTGTCCTGGACTGCTGGGTTTTTAAGGGGGGAGGTGGCCGTTGAGGCCATGTGTGCTGCGCACAAGGGGGGGTATATGTGGCAAAGCGCCCCGCCCCTGTGTGCATTTGTGTTATGTGTTGTATGTTGCGTGTGTAAATGTCGGTGTATAGATTGGTACACGGGATATAAACGGGTCTGTGTTTCACGTGTATTTAAATAGTATATTTGTATTTAGGCACGGGATTGCACATCACGCACGTGCATTTAAAATATAATATGTGAGCACGGGGTTGCACAGAATTAATTCACGTGCTGGGATTCAAGTGAATAATTAATTAGTAATTGAATCCCAGCACAACAGTATATATAGAGACACGTAGCACTCAGTCAGGGTTAGGTGTTCGGTGAGTGGAGAACGGGATTGGAGACGGAGGCAAAGATAATAATAAGAAGAAGAATAATAATAATAGTTAAGTGTTTTCACTCACCGTGTTTGTTCGTCTGTCCTGCACCGTCTGTTTAGTGTTTAGTCGTTTTGTTTGTCTCTTTATTTTGGCGTGTAGTGCCGTGTCCTGTGTTTTTGTTGTTTCAAACCTTTTATTTTCTGTTCTGTTTATTAAATGCTGAACGCGATCACGCGTTCAGCCTCACCAAAACCCCATCTCTCTGTTTATTTACTTCCTGCATCTGGTCTGACGCCACCCACTCCGGCCGTCTTTGTGACACGTGGTGTCATCGTGGGATAGCCGCGCCTCCAAGCGTCAGACCAGGAGGGGTCTGGATTTAAAAAAAAAAAAAAAGAGGATTACAAATATTGTTTTGGGGGAAAAAAAAAAAAAAGAGAGTCAATGGCAGAAGACGCCATCAAACTGCGGGGCTGGTTCCTGGAGAATGCTGGGCTGGAGGCCCAGTCTCTGCCCATGGTCGTCCGGGCTCTGTGGATGATGGACTGTGAGAGATGGGAGGCATATCAGGAGGAACACACCCCAAACACCTTGGAGGAAGGTGTGGAGTTTGTCCTCAGCTACCTGGAGGCAACCATAAATGGAACAGCAGCCCAGGTAGCAGGACCACCAGCAGAGGAGTACCTGCTGTCCCCATCTCCACCAGCAGAGGGTGAGTACCTGCTGTCCCCATCTCCACCAGCAGAGGGTGAATGCCTGCTGGTTTTGCCTCCACAGCCCGAGCGGGAGGAGCCTGAGCGTCCACAGCCCGAGCGGGAGGAGCCTGAGCGTCCACAGCCCAAATGGGAGGAGCCTGAGCGTCCACAGCCCAAATGGGAGGAGCCTGAGCGTCCACAGCCCAAATGGGAGGAGCCTGAGCGTCCACAGCCCAAACGGGAGGAGCCTGAGCGTCCACAGCCCAAGCGGAAGGAGCCTGAACGTCCTACGCCTGAGTGGGAGGAGCCCGAACGTCCTACGCCTGAGTGGGAGGAGCCCGAACGTCCTACGCCTGAGTGGGAGGAGCCCGAACGTCCTACGCCTGAGTGGGGGGAGCCCGAACGTCCTACGCCCGAGTGGGGGGAGCCCGAACGTCCTACGCCCAAAAGGGAGGAGTCGGTGCGTCCACAGCCCAAAAGGGAGGAGTCGGTGCGTCCACAGCCCAAAGGGAGGCAAGTCGGGGCTTCCACAGCTCTGGGACCCAAGCCACCAGCAGAGGGGAAATGCCTGCTGGTTCAGCCCCAAGAGCCGGAAGGGGAGGGGTTACAGGCTCAACCCCCTGAAAATTTTTGGGGGGGAGAAGGGCAGGATGCTGGTGTCCCCCCAGCAGCCTCTCGCTATGCTGCTGAAGGCAGCACGGCGCGCACATGCCCAGCCGCCACAGCAGAGGGAGCCAGCACCGCCAGGAGCAGAGGAGCTGGAGCTGCCTCTGCCTCCACCACCACCACCGCAAGGAGCAGAGGAGCAGGAGCTGCCTCTGCCTCCACCACCTCCAGGAGCAGAGGAGCAGGAGCTGCCTCTGCCTCCGCCACCACCACCTCCAGGAGCAGAGGAGCAGGAGCTGCCTCTGCTGCCCGTACCTCCGCAGGGAGTACGGTGGCCGGAGCCCCAGAAAGGGGAGCTGCCGGCCACGAAGAAGGGGGAGGAGGTCTGGAGACCACTTTCCCCCAGCAGCAGTTTCGCTGCAGGAGTTCTTGTGGCCGGAGCCCCACAGGAGGGAGCTGCCGGCTACGAAGAAGGGGGAGGTCGGGGGACCACCTGCCCCCGCAGCTTTTTCGCTGCAGGACGGGACCAACAGGCTGTCAGCCGTGCCACTACCGGCAGGGGTGCTGACAGCATGGCCAGCCATGGGCCCACTGAAGCCTCCCTTCCCAGCCCGAGACTTTGTCCTGGACTGCTGGGTTTTTAAGGGGGGAGGTGGCCGTTGAGGCCATGTGTGCTGCGCACAAGGGGGGGGTATATGTGGCAAAGCGCCCCGCCCCTGTGTGCATTTGTGTTATGTGTTGTATGTTGCGTGTGTAAATGTCGGTGTATAGATTGGTACACGGGATATAAACGGGTCTGTGTTTCACGTGTATTTAAATAGTATATTTGTATTTAGGCACGGGATTGCACATCACGCACGTGCATTTAAAATATAATATGTGAGCACGGGGTTGCACAGAATTAATTCACGTGCTGGGATTCAAGTGAATAATTAATTAGTAATTGAATCCCAGCACAACAGTATATATAGAGACACGTAGCACTCAGTCAGGGTTAGGTGTTCGGTGAGTGGAGAACGGGATTGGAGACGGAGGCAAAGATAATAATAAGAAGAAGAATAATAATAATAGTTAAGTGTTTTCACTCACCGTGTTTGTTCGTCTGTCCTGCACCGTCTGTTTAGTGTTTAGTCGTTTTGTTTGTCTCTTTATTTTGGCGTGTAGTGCCGTGTCCTGTGTTTTTGTTGTTTCAAACCTTTTATTTTCTGTTCTGTTTATTAAATGCTGAACGCGATCACGCGTTCAGCCTCACCAAAACCCCATCTCTCTGTTTATTTACTTCCTGCATCTGGTCTGACGCCACCCACTCCGGCCGTCTTTGTGACAGTCAGTTTCCATCAGTACCATTCAGTTGGTAGCAGCATATGTAAGTCACACATGGCACAGGTCCATTGGGTAATGATGGTGTCATATCTTACAGGATCAGATACGACAGGTTCGACCGTACTTTGTATCACGTTACTGTGATTTTGTACTGTATAGGTCAGGCTTGCACAGTGTTGATGTGATGTTACAATGAACAGCAAAAATAATTATAATAACATAAACATACTGTATATAGAAAAAAAGATTCCTGTGTAACCCCAGGCTACTAGGCATGAGGGGGTACACTGCTCTCTGATAAAAGTTAGGAGACCAGTTATCTGCTTATTAGCAAAACTTAAATCCACTAATATAAAGTCAAATAATAATTCCAGACACGTGATCAGTTGGCAAATTTTTTTTTTAGCAGTTTTAGCATTTTTTTCTTCTATTTCTTTGTTATTAGAACAAAACAAGTATATTGATTTTGTACAGTGTATTAATTGACATTAGTTAGCCACACTTTTTTTTTTACGTATCCCAGCGATTTTCAAACAGTGTTTTATAGGGTACAAATGAGTACAATTATGAAAGCAAAGAAAAGCAGTGATCAGTCAGGACTAGGTCAAACCTGTGCTCTTAATAAGTAGAGCTCACAGTAGAAATGTTTTAAATTTAACCACAGATTGTGTTCTGATTTTATTCTTTTACTGTGTTTACTAAGACAATATAGAGGCGCACAAGATGCAAAACAAGTTCCTCAGCTCTGAAATCTACAAGCTTACTAAGCTGTGGAGGAACAGTTCAGAAGAGGAGAAGGGCCTCCTGATGAAGGTATGTGCTTTACAGCTTGCTGTGTGACAGATCTGTACCCATTTAACCATTGTGAAAAAACATATATGTTCAAAAAATATATTATCCTTACCTACAAGTCTTTAATGCAGTATCGTCACTGTGTAAGGCTAATATATAAGTGACTTTATTTAATACTAAACATCTTATTTTCAGCTTTTATAGCGTAGGCCCCAGATTAATAGTAATAGTAATGAGTTTCATTTATTTCTTTTTTCTTATAGCTTTAACCACAAAATCACAATGAGATCTGTGATTTCGCCTAGAGACATCTCTGTCTGCACTAAGAAGCCAAAGTAAATTAAAGAACAACTAGCATGCTGGTACATTATGATAAAGCAAACTGCTTAGTGACACATGGATTGCAAGTGGTTCTAATGTAGTGACGCAAGCTGGTGACCTACTGGGCACTATTCTTACACAGTCTAACGCAAAAAACAAAATAAAAAAAAACAACTTTAGATTCACTTTGTATCATTTTCACATCCTGGTAACTTTTTAAAAGTTTAAAGCATTCCTTTGGCCTCCTGTTTAACCACAGTATTTCTGCAGTTTTACCCATGCTTTTCCCATGGTTATACAATGCATTTATAATAATTGACCTGGGTTTACCATGTTTATTAATATACTTTTATTATTATTATTATTTATTTCTTAGCAGACACCCTTATCTAGGGCGACTTACAATTGTTACAAGATATCACATTATTTTTACATACAATTACCCATTTATACAGTTATACATTTATACGAGCAATCGAGGTAAAGTACCTTGCTCAAGGGTACAGCAGCAGTGTTCCCCACCTGGGATTGAACCCATGACCCTCGGGTCAAGAATCCAGAGCCCTAACCACTCCTCCACATACCTTCTTACCTTGTTATTGTAGTCTAGTATCTGCATAAATAAAGACATAGGCAGTCAGTATTTTTGGTCAATTATTTGCTTTTTTTGCAGAGATACTTCCTCTGTTATGTTTCTCTTTAGTAATTTGTGGTTTCTTTTTTCATTTTATACTGTACTTCCCTTATTTTTATAATTTTCTTTGTACTTCTGCTAGGTTTCACTCCTTGTTTCTTCTTCTTAGTTGACTGTCATAGTAGTTCTGAAGCTGGCTGGCTGTTAGCCTGGTCAGCAACCTCGGGTGTGTTCATGCATTACTAATTAAAACCACAGAGAAGTTAGCAACTGAGCCAGCTCCAGTCTCCCAGAATGAACAGATCAGACTGATTGGGATGTTTCCCTTTCATCTCCAAATCTAGGTCTCCTCTAGATGCAGAAAGCAAATTGGAAACATACAGTGCCTTGCGAAAGTATTCGGCCCCCTTGAACTTTGAGACCTTTTGCCACATTTCAGGCTTCAAACATAAAGATATGAAACTGTAATTTTTTGTGAAGAATCAACAACAAGTGGGACACAATCATGAAGTGGAACGAAATTTATTGGATTTCAAACTTTTTTAACAAATAAAAAACTGAAAAATTGGGCGTGCAAAATTATTCAGCCCCCTTAAGTTAATACTTTGTAGCGCCACCTTTTGCTGCGATTACAGCTGTAAGTCGCTTGGGGTATGTCTCTATCAGTTTTGCACATCGAGAGACTGAAATTTTTGCCCATTCCTCCTTGCAAAACAGCTCGAGCTCAGTGAGGTTGGATGGAGAGCATTTGTGAACAGCAGTTTTCAGTTCTTTCCACAAATTCTCGATTGGATTCAGGTCTGGACTTTGACTTGGCCATTCTAACACCTGGATATGTTTATTTGTGAACCATTCCATTGTAGATTTTGCTTTATGTTTTGGATCATTGTCTTGTTGGAAGACAAATCTCCGTCCCAGTCTCAGGTCTTTTGCAGACTCCATCAGGTTTTCTTCCAGAATGGTCCTGTATTTGGCTCCATCCATCTTCCCATCAATTTTAACCATCTTCCCTGTCCCTGCTGAAGAAAAGCAGGCCCAAACCATGATGCTGCCACCACCATGTTTGACAGTGGGATGGTGTGTTCAGGGTGATGAGCTGTGTTGCTTTTACGCCAAACATAACGTTTTGCATTGTTGCCAAAAAGTTCGATTTTGGTTTCATCTGACCAGAGCACCTTCTTCCACATGTTTGGTGTGTCTCCCAGGTGGCTTGTGGCAAACTGTAAACGACACTTTTTATGGATATCTTTAAGAAATGGCTTTCATCTTGCCACTCTTCCATAAAGGCCAGATTTGTGCAGTATACGACTGATTGTTGTCCTATGGACAGAGTCTCCCACCTCAGCTGTAGATCTCTGCAGTTCATCCAGAGTGATCATGGGCCTCTTGGCTGCATCTCTGATCAGTCTTCTCCTTGTATGAGCTGAAAGTTTAGAGGGACGGCCAGGTCTTGGTAGATTTGCAGTGGTCTGATACTCCTTCCATTTCAATATTATCGCTTGCACAGTGCTCCTTGGGATGTTTAAAGCTTGGGAAATCTTTTTGTATCCAAATCCGGCTTTAAACTTCTCCACAACAGTATCTCGGACCTGCCTGGTGTGTTCCTTGTTCTTCATGATGCTCTCTGCGCTTTAAACGGACCTCTGAGACTATCACAGTGCAGGTGCATTTATACGGAGACTTGATTACACACAGGTGGATTCTATTTATCATCATTAGTCATTTAGGTCAACATTGGATCATTCAGAGATCCTCACTGAACTTCTGGAGAGAGTTTGCTGCACTGAAAGTAAAGGGGCTGAATAATTTTGCACGCCCAATTTTTCAGTTTTTTATTTGTTAAAAAAGTTTGAAATATCCAATAAATTTCGTTCCACTTCATGATTGTGTCCCACTTGTTGTTGATTCTTCACAAAAAATTACAGTTTCATATCTTTATGTTTGAAGCCTGAAATGTGGCAAAAGGTCGCAAAGTTCAAGGGGGCCGAATACTTTCGCAAGGCACTGTATGTAGTGAATTCTAAATACAAGTACAGTGCTGTGAATGTAGGGCACTGTTCACAAAAACACAAATGCCTGGTTTGCAAATTAAATTCATGTTTAATCTTGTTGGCCCCAATGTGTTCTTTGGGGTGGGTCAAGTTGTAGCTGTTTCTGTATCAGTGCTTGATCTGTCCTAGTGCCTGCGTCATGGCTCCATATAGTGATATCCCCTGAGTGCACTGTGCAATGAAACAGCTACTGGCTGGTATGATTGCAGCAAATTTAGATGTTTTATCTATCTGGTCTGATTGGCAATGGTTAAATTATTTTAGATATATTTAGGATCAGACCATTTTTGTGACATGAAAAACTATTGTACTACAGTAGAGTTGTTTCAGGATTTCTGGGAGCACTTGAATTAATAGGTATCACATTTGATACCAGGGTGACTCTGGTTTAAAGCAAAAATTGTAAAAATAAATAAATAAATATATTTTCAGTTGCAGGTTATGCTAAAACCGCTAAAATTGCTAAAAACATAAACGCTTTGATTTCCGAATCGTAATTGAAAAAAAACATGTATTGTACACAACAGTTTAACTTTCAAAGAAATGACCTTCACAGCCACAGTGTCCATAAGCACTCGGGTGACACACATATTGCACTGTAGGAAATAGCAGTTTTGTAATTAATATAAGCAGCACAAGGGAACAAGTGAACACTGCAGCGAAGAGGATTTTTAAATAAAATTAATTTAAGGAGCAGAAGCAAGATTATAATTGGAATGGCTCCATCAGAACTGTAAAATTAGTTATTTGGAAATGTACTAGGTTCATTTTTACATTTTAATAAACAAGTTCAACCCAGTTAAAAAGTAACATGGTGTAGAAACCCTCTGCCTTTGGACTGCCCTATCTTGGAAATGAGTGGGAGGTTGTGGGAGGGTTATTTCTTTCACCAGCTGCTGGGTTTTGTTTTAATCCTAACCCTAAACCTCTCTTTTGTGTTGCAGTGTGCCTACCTGGAGGCCAAAAACTGCCAGATTGAGAGCAAGTACCTGGTCATGCTGTGCAGGCTGCAGGAGAGCAAAGGGCTGGACAGCAGTCAGCAGGAGATGGTGAAAAGGCTAATTGAGGATGCACTGCAGGGAGACAAGAAGGATGTCTTTAAACTCAACCCTGTCAGGTAAGACAGTACTGACATTTCCATACCGGGGTTTCACAGCGAAAACTTTTTTCCCCCGGCTACTTTCTTGTTTTTTTGTTACTAAGTATATTCAAATATTTAAAATGCAATTCTATTGCTAAACTGATGATGTGATTGCAGCTACACCAGTTCCATTTTCATATAATACCCTCATATCCCGTCCTGAAATACCAAAACAAGCAAAGGATCAAAATGTTAATGTTGGTTTGTTGCAATTGTGATCTAATAGGTGCGCAAATGAAAAGCCAAAAAAGAGCTGGAAACTTACAGTAGTTTCTGGGCTTTGCTGTCTATGATTTTCTATGTCATGTGCCCTGCTCTTTTAATGTGATAATTTAATAATTGAAAAAAATATATATTTTGTTTATGTCACTTCTTTAAAACAAAACAAAACAAAAAATCTTTTTGTTTTGTTGCATGGTCTGTTTAGAACAGAAGCGCAAATTATATGCACTTCCTATTTTTCATGATTATTTTCTCAGTTTGTTTTTGTCAATATTATAGAAATTCCTTTCGTAGAGTTTACTGTAGTCTTAACAGCTGCACAGGAACTCAGATTGAATAGTATTGATTGTAAATTGAACAGAAAATGTTTGTTCTGCTGTTCGAGAGATTGATGCAAGCAGCTGAAATGAGCTTGCTGTTAACTGTATAGTAATCCACATCACAATACCACTGCACACCTTAGCAGGCAAAAAGAAAGGTCAAAGATTGGATTGACATTGAACTGCTCCCTAACCAACCACATAAAGAGCAATGTGCGTCAATAAACACTGCAATTCCAGGACCATATATAAGGGTTGATGTTAGGCAGTGAAGGTGTATATATGCCCAAAAAGCAGTCAGAGGCTGCAGCAAGTCTACAGCTTATTTAGAAAACTCCAGGATCCTTTGTTCATACATAAGGCCCTGTGAAAATAGTGTGTGTGTTTTTTTTTTTAAATTCAAGGCAGTATCACAGGTAAAGTGTCGTATTTTGCAGATTGTGCACAGAACTATTTTATAAATTATGTGTACAGATTATTATTATTTTTTTATACAGCAAATAGATTGATAAATGCACTGACATCTTCAAAATCAACGTCAAAGTTATTCAAGCACTTTACAATAGCTTGTGAAACGGTGTTGTCATTAACAGCCTGTAGGTAAAGTGTATCTGCAAGGACAGCTTTCAGTTCTATGTCAGATGCATGTTCACCATTTAGGCCCTGCAAAACAAATACAATGTGAAACACATATTGCTATTGGGCATCAGTCGACTCGTCAGTGACCATTGACAAGCAACCAGACTGTTTTACTAATTCCATAATCTCCTGCTTGTGATAGTCGGCAACTTTAGGTAAGTATTCACGTCTCAGCTGGGCTGATGAAGGAATCACTCCACCATTTGCTACACTCAGTATGAAGAAATTACGTAACTTTTGGTTGTCCAGTTTTTCAAGAGGGATATTTGCGCAAACAAACATCCCTGTCAGGTCAAAATTTAATGTGTTTCGTGCTTCACGGTTTTCAGTGGACTTTTGGAACATGGAAGTTCATGTTTTTGGTTTCTTGGATTTCCGCCTTTCTCTTTCAGTGAATACTTGAATCTAAATGCCTGTCAAGAGATGATTTGCAGTAACATTGCAGGACATACAGAATAGCTTACCTCCATCGTATGAAATACAAATAATAATTATAAGAATATTGAAAAAATCACGGTATTTGGCTAAGTTCGCAATTTCTGCACAGTTCGTGAAATCTCGATTTACACAGGGCCTTATACATAACCCTAGGCAGGTTAGTTTCAGGCACATATACCATTTACACATAACCCTTTCCTGGTTCTTGTACTGGCTTCCAAACACATTTACCTCCTCCTAACCGTCAAACTTCAGCCCACTCCCTTCTCTCCCTCTGTCTCTCTCCGCCAACTGTTCCAACTCAACTAACTAACTCAATGCTCTCCTGCAGCGATGGGGAGGAATATGCTGGCAGAGGGGACTGATTAGAAATATAACAGTACAACTTAACATAGAGGTTCATTACACATAACTAAATCACAAAAACCTGGAGCCATGCACCTACTATACAATGTTGTATGATAATTTAGGGAATATGTGAATACTGCATGTTACCAACATCCTTGTTTAACTTTCTGTTCCTTCCCAGTGAGTACGACGACTATGGATTCAAGACCATTCCTGATTATGAAGTAGAGGACGTGAAGCTCCTGGCCAAAATCCAGGCCCTGGAGATCCGTTCCAACAACCTGCGCAACAATGAGATGGAGGACAAGCCTTTGCGGACCAGGTGGGCTAACTACCTGGCCAGCTGTCCCTTGGACCAGCTGGCTCCCTCCCCGGAGCTGAAGGGCCTGATCCGGTGTGGGATCCCTGTGGAGTACCGGGAGCAGGTGTGGCGCTGGATCGTGAGGACACGGATGCAGGTCTATAGGAAGCGGAATCCCAATCGCTACCAGGAGCTGAGGAAGCACTGCGAGGTGTCGGAGCACCCGGCCTCGTGGCAGATCAAGCTGGACCTGCACTGCACCCTCACCAGCAATAAGCACTTCTCCTCGCCCACCTCCGACGCAGTCCAAAAGCTGCAGCGCATTCTGCTAGCCTTCTCCTGGCAAAACCCCACCATCGGCTACTGCCAGGGCCTCAACCGGTACTGTACCTTTTGTATTGAAAGTTCTTAATGCCATTCGCTCATTTTAAGTAGTAAAAGGTGTTGCCAAAAAAGACAAAACACTTTCTTGTACTTCTTGGACATGGACTAGCATAACTTATCCTTTTCTAAAACAGAGAATAATGCCTATTACCGGTAAGCAGAGCCACAGGTAATGGCAGCATTACCGGTGTTTAACATTTTAGAGCACTTCGTTGGAGGTAGCTATGCCAGGACACTATACTAGAGCAATGTGTTGTTGTATTATAAATAGCAATAAGAATACACATGCAAACAGTGTTTATTTATTGATTTGAGAAATTATGACACCTAGTGGTTGTTAACTGTGATGTGTATTCTTAGCTACTCATCCCTCCCCTGTACGATATATCTTTTTCTGGAATCACAAATATACTGGCCCAGATATGTTCTTTAATATTCTACACAACTGTAAAGACAACTGTGGTGGAAAGCACGAGTGGCCATATTCAGGCAGATTAAAAATAATTCCGGCGCCTCCTCAAGACTCACCTCTTCAGACAGCACCTGTAGAAACTCCCCTTTTCCATCTAGACACTTATCACTCTTCCTTAAATGCACTTTACTTGCTCTTATCTGCTCCCTATTTTACTGCATTTAACCCTGTACTTTAGAGTACTGTAATCTGTCGAGTGTCATTTAATCTGTAGTATTTTGTATTTAATTATATCCTGATGTAACTATCACTGACACTGTTATCTGTTCCGTTATTGAATCGTAATCGTATTAATACTTATACTGATTATTGAAATGTATATTTGTCTACGACTGTAAGTCACCCTGGATAAGGGTGTCTGCTAAGAAATAAAATAATAATAAATACAAATAAGTGTATGATTTACATAATTTCTTGCTAGTTTCATACATCAAATTCCTCTGAAAATTTATTTCAAAATAGGGCCTAAAATGTGTAGAAATGTGGCTTGGCACACCTATGTGTCCCCCTTTTCTTCTGAATATTAGCAGCACACTTCCAGTGGAGTCATGTGGTGTGTGTGTGTTTCCTCTTGTAGGTTGGCAGCTATTGCACTTTTAGTTCTGAAGGATGAAGAGGATGCCTTCTGGTGTCTGGTGGCTGTTGTTGAAATCATAATGCCACAAGACTACTACAGCAAAACCCTCACTGCCTCTCAGGTACAGTATGTACAACAACTGATTTCAAATCAGTGAACCCTCTTCTTCCCTCCAGGGACACAAGGATGCAACAAGCCCTTGCCACCTCTCGATCTGAGGCAACTTTCTCTGCCTCATTTTCTTTTCCCTTGCGGTATCCATTGTAGAGCTACCTTCTGGATATGGGTTTGTTCCATCCTGAGTACGTGGCCTATACACCTCAGTCTTCTTCTTTTTGTATCTGTGATGATTTGGTCTTCTCGTGGAGGTCTTTATTTGAGATTTTGTTTGACCAGTTTTTGCCTATTTTCCAAAGGCACCTGTTATGGAAATTGGCTAATTTGTCCATGTCTCTCCGTTATTGCTAAGAAAATGTTAAAATATTTGTGACATTGCTCGTCAGCCTATAGCTGAGTTTTAATGCTATCCCCTTTGCTTCACCAGTAAGTACTGTGGATGTGCTAATTCAGGCAGTCATAGTCCCTATTTGTTCTAACAGCTGAGCAACTCCTGCTGCTCTAAGCAGAGCTCTTTGTTCCTTGCAGGCTGATCAGAGGGTGTTCCGTGACTTTCTTGCTGAGAAGATGCCTCGCCTGACGGCCCACTTCAAGGAGCACAGCATCGATCATTCCCTCATCACCTTCAACTGGTTCCTGGTGGTCTTCGTGGAAAGTCTGGTCAGCGACATCCTGCTCAGAGTGTGGGACGCTTTCCTCTATGAGGGCACAAAGGTACAGCGCCGGCTGTGTTAGTAATTGATCCTTTAATACCCACCCCCCCACCACCAACACCACCCACACCACCCACACCACCCACACTTACCCAACTGTGTTGAAACGTGCTTAATACATTTTTCAGCACAAATTGTTGAGAAAAATTGTCTTAACTTGCAAACATGTGCACAGTATGTCACACATACATTGTAACAGCTTATCCAATTATTTTAAATTATAGTAATGACATTTTAGAGAGTTATAGAGAGTAAAAATGAAAAACATGGAAATAAGTAAAATATAATTAATTATAAAAGGGCTCAGTCCAGTGACGACTTGATGAGCGAAAGTATCCTTCTTTTTTAACCTGAACAGTATTTCCTTCTTTCTGTTTCCATGTGATATTTCGCTGTGCACTGGCCCTCTTTAAGTACAATGAAGAGGACATTCAAAAAATTCACGACAATCTGGAAATCTACCAATACCTCAGTTTTTTCACCAAAACTATCTCTGATGGCAAGTGAGGCAGAATGAGGATGATGATAATGTACAGCAGACGCATCAGACCAGTTGCTGTCAATCACAGACTGTATAAACAGTTCACACTCATCTCACTCACTTTTAACCACTAGTAAAGTTAGTGATTTCAGTAAACTGTCTTATACCATTTTGATGATGGTAAATGTGAACAGTGATTTTGCAGTTTACTGAGCTTTACCATGCATCCACTATGAAACCGTAAGTCTTTCTTTACCATTCACTTCCTACAGGTAATGGAGCCCCCACCTCACAGACCCACATAATGTCCTCTTTGCAGCTTAGAAAACAGATGTACTGTATGTATAGCTGTTTAATGAACAGTTTGCAAGCAGATTATTAAAGTGTTGAACAATTTAACTGGTAGGTCAATTAGCACTAATCCTGGACTACCTATTGTTATCTTAGGTAAGGTAGTCCAAAATTAGTGCTAATTGTAGTTTGTGAAACCAGCCATTTAAGATCCTATTAAAAACAGAATTTTCTTGCCATTAGGTCTGAGTAGTAAAAATAAGTTATCCTAAGGATGAATAATTCCAAGGTTCTGTTGCCTTTTATTTACTGAAAACATTTATTTTCTGTTATACTGTAGCACGGAACTGGATCAATCAGTCTGCTTTCTCTTGATTTTCAGTGAAATAACTGGGATTATATGATAATAATTTGGCAGAGCTTTCTCACAATGACTGTAAAGCAGCAGAAATATGTTTCCATTTAGTTCTCAAAGCCTTTTCATTGGAATTATTGATTCAATCACCATGTTTCTCCTCTGCCCAGCCACTAAACCTCAAATACAAACACATTCATTTAGATGCAGCCATTCCTGCTTCAGTATTAGACAAGAATCCAGGCAGTGCCGGCTGTGCAGAGACAGGGGGCCATTGACTGATTTGGACCACCTGAAGATTGATACACTGTAGAAGTTAATGGGTTCAATCTCTAAACAATTATGTTAGAAAATTAGCAAGCAACAACTTTGTATGTCAGACTTACATTTTTTGTTCCTGTTAGAACTGTGCATTGTTTCTCAAGTGTGTATGTTTGTCTTTTTGTCTTTTTATGAATTTAATTTTGGCAGGCCCATATTTTGTTATTTATTTATTTATGTATTTTTTGAAAGGGAAAAATGCAGAGTCACCAGGTCCTTTTAACTTTGCAGTTGTTTCATCAGTGGCATTTTGTTTTCTCTGTATCTTCTGTCTTTAGGAAACTAATGAACATAGCATTTAATGATATGAATCCCTTCCCTATGAAGCTGCTGAAGAACAGACGAGAGTTTCACATGTAGAGGCTGACAGCCGAGCTGCAGGAGCTGGAGAGGATACAGGAGGAGTTTGTGAAAGAACAACAAGTGGAGCGCAAAGACAAGGACCTGGACACTGCTGTCAGCGAAGACGAAGAAGTAATACAGACTGCAGTTAGCTTGCATCACATGTCCTGACGTTATTGAAAAATTACACATCACTGATACTATTTAAACTAATTTGTTTGCCTTATTATTCCCTGCTGTGGAATATAGTGGGGCTTACATATTGTGTATGTCACACATACATCTAACTGTTATCCTTTGTCTGTTGTTGAGTATATAGGTATGTCAGACTTACATTTTTATATGTACAGTTCGGCTCTTATTTTGTAATGGCGCATGATGTACCGACATACTTGTTTTAGAGTCAACAAATTAAGTTTACCAAACCTGTCAAAATGCAGAATATTAATGGAAATAGGTGTGTTGGTAATACACACACACACTACATCTCTGAATGCTTGACTTCAAATCCAGTTTAAG
Source organism: Acipenser ruthenus (assembly GCF_902713425.1). Lineage (NCBI taxonomy): Eukaryota > Metazoa > Chordata > Actinopteri > Acipenseriformes > Acipenseridae > Acipenser > Acipenser ruthenus. Next base: position 23,938 of record NW_026708793.1, read on the forward strand.
TCACATGAAAGGAGTATGGTGGTCCTAAGCCCTCGGCTTCCACAAACACAAAACCAACACACAGTGCAGCACAATTGGCACAAAGGATAAACCTGTTTCTTATCTCATAAAACAGCCTTTTACTATAATTATCATCTGTCAGTCTCTGAATTTCTTCAATCAGCAGTTCCATTCCACTCAGATCAGTTCAGTAAATTAATTATTTTGTAGTTTCCCAAGAAAACAAACTCATTGGAGATCTTGAAAATTAATGTCTTGAAATGTGATTAATTTAGGCCAGGCTAATCTGAACAAGTACAGAGATTCCAGTTACTTTTCAGACCGGCAACCAGGTTCCAGATTTTCTAAACGAGACTATCTCTGAAATAAACTTATTTTATGCATTGGTTGTTTGTTTATATTCCTGTAAATTGCATAGTTCAGTTATTGCTAAGTTAAGAGGAAGACGTTGCTTTGTTTAATTATGTTAAATTGTATGGCAATCCTTCATGATTTGCATGAATTCACTTAGGTTTAGAGGTACAGTTTTAATTCATGTACCTCTGATAAACCTAAACTAAGTGACAAAAGCAAAAACACAAACGTTTTTTACTTGAGCTTGAAAAGGAAAAAATAGGATGAATACAGTGCTATATATACTGTGTGTGTGTATATATATATAATATATATATATATATATATATAATTGGTCGCTACATATAGATTTTTCAACGCTGGTAAAATGTTTAATTCAGTAATGATTTTAAAAATGTTTATTTTTTAATTTTTTAGGGATGCAAGACATGTAACAACTTCGTGTCTAACGTTTTTAAATGCCAACTGTTAAATAAATAGAATTATGGATATTAATGTGTTGATAGTAGGGATAGCTTTTGTGACTGGAGCATGGCTGCATTGTCTATTGCGCTGAATTTTAACCAATTTTAACAGATTGTTCCCATTATTCTTATTTTTTATTTTAGCTTTTCTCTTCAAATATTTTTTTAGAAAACAAAAATGCACAAACAAAATCTCAACGCGTTTCGTCTTATTCATGAGTAGACTTAATTTGATACAGAGGAACACCCCTTTTTTATACACTCAATTTTCCACAGGTGATTAATCACCTTTTAAGAGATGGCTCAGTTGACAAACAACTCTTGAGAAGGGAAACTTTTGTGATATTTTTTTTAATTCTGTTCCACCACATGGCCTTAATGAAGACTTTAAATATGGGTATTTTTTGTAGAATGTATGTTTGTATGTATACAGTATATACCTCTGTTCATTATTCAAGTTGCAGAGTAAAAAGAAAAAAGTAACTTAGTAAAAGAATATTTAGTGGTATGAAAAGTTTTGTGTTGACGTACAGATTGAGTGTTTAAAATAATATAAAAAGTATGGTCTTCTGCCTTCTGTTGTCATTTCTGTACCTAATTTCAGTTGTTTTTGATTGTTCTGATTGTCAATTGAAGGTTTGTGACGTAAAGGTGATTAATCGCCTGTGGAGAATTGAGTGTAAAAAAAAAAAAGGGGTGTTCCTCTGTATCAAATTAAGTTTACTCATGATTAAGACTCTGTCGAAACACGTTGAGATTTTGTTTGTGCTTTTTTCTTTACTAAAAAATGTGAAGAGAAAAGCTAAAACAAAAAATAAGAATAATGGAAAAATGTGTTAAAATAAATTATTTTTGTGAAGAATGGGTTGTCTTTTTCACTCGAATCACTGTATAAGGGCCTGTTGGCAACCAATACAAGCTGCCTTTATTTTCTCAGGTGTTGCCAGGTTGATTACCTGGTCAAAGACTAAACACATACATGTAAAACATTTAGAACATATTTGTATTCTGTATTTGTATATTATGATATTTGATTGGATTTTTTATGTACGTATTATTGCACAATAGGGAGAATTAACGAGAACATTTCTAATATTTAGGCGTTCATTTTTGTATTGCTGTTTTATAATGTGATGGCAATCTGAACTATAGTCAAAGTCTCTCAAAGTGAATTATTATTTTAGGAAAGTATTACGGCACAAGCACTTATATATTACCAGTGTCACTCTCCTCACAAGGTTAAACTGTGAAACCCAGAACATACTTTAACTGGCTGAGATGAGCCCTTTTCAAGGCATTTTCTCTGCTGTAATATAACAGAACTTGTTTTTTGATGAAATGGTGTGCATTTTTTGCATCCTTTTGTGTAAGGTATTTGAACTGAAAAACATAAAATACTGGTATTATCATTGTGTTGTTTTAGATTTGTTAAACAAAATCTTATTCTACTGAAAATATTTCTCTTTTGTTTCTATAAAGGTTTATATAAATACAGTAATAACATTTGCAGTGGATAAACACTTCATTTATTAATTTGTCCCACAGCAAATTCAGAAAGGATTGTTCTACAACAGTGTTAATACCTCCCTTTAGTTTACTGATAATAAATGTTAATAAAAAACATTAACTAATATTAAACTGCTGAAACGTCTGTATTTCTTTTCCCTAATATATTTCTGTTTTACTCAATGACATTCCAGTTAATTATTCAACAGCCAAGCTTTTATGTTGTGTATCTTGATGCAGTCAACATTTTAAAATCATAATTTTTTCATCTATGTTTGGAAAAGGAGACCATATAGAAAAAAGGTAGTCGAGGATCAAATGATGATATATGAGCCTCTAATACAATCACTAATAATATATATTGTAACAAAAGGCTGTCACTGGGACTTTGTGCATGCGTCTGTGCTTGAAGTGCTTTGCAGAGCAAAGTTGCATGGTCTGCGACCGTGCTTCCCATGCGTAGGAACGCTTACCCTGCTGCAGACACTGTTCCCCTATATTGGATTATTGGTGCAACCTTGCAGGATCATTATATGTACCTTGCAGGAGCCAGGGGGAGTGGGGCTGATAGTGGCCACTGATTGGTCGTGGTTAACCTGCAATGTTGTACGGGTTGTGGGCTGTAAGAGGCAGCTTGCATGCTAGACAGGAGTGGAGAGTTGGAGAAGTAACCTGTCTTACTAAGAAGTATGTAGCCTGTTCTTTAATGCAAAATAAAAGTGATTGCTGCTTTTGAAGAACGCCTGTTTCACACTTCCATTCTTACCAAGTCATTACTATATATATATATATATATATATATATATATATATATATATATATATATATATATATATATATATATACAGACGTGCTCAAATTTGTTGGTACCCCTCCACAAAAAACAAATAATGCACAATTTTCTATGAAATAACTTGAAACTGACAAAAGTAATTGGCATCCATCATTGTTTATTCCATATTTAATAGAAATCAGACTTTGCTTTTGATTTTTTATTCAACATAATATTGTAAATAATAAAACAAATGAAAATGGCATGGACATAAATGATGGGACCGCTAACCTAATATTTTGTTGCACAACCTTTAGAGGCAATCACTCCAATCAAACGTTTTCTGTAGCTCTCAATGAGACTTCTGCACCTGTTAACAGGGGTAGTTTGGCCACTCTACCTGAGCAAACTGCTCCAGCTGTCTCAGGTTTGATGGGTGCCTTCTCCAGACTGCAAGTTTCAGCTCTTTCCATAGATGTTTGATAGGATTCAGATCAGGACTCATAGAAGACCACTTCAGAATAGTACAATGTTTTGTTCTTATCCATTCTTGGGTGCTTTTAGCTGTGTGTTTTGGGTCATTATCCTGTTGGAGGACCCATGACCTGCGACTGAGACAGAGCTTTCTGACACTGGGCAGTACGTTCCGCTCCAGAATGCCTTGATAGTCTTGAGATTTCATTGTGCCCTGCACAGATTCAAGGCTACAGTTCCATGGACCTTAAACTTCTTAATAATATTTGCAACTGTTGTAACAGGAACATCAAGCTGCTTGGAGATGGTCTTGTAGCCTTTACCTTTACCATGCTTGTCTATTATTTTCTTTCTGATCTCCTCAGACAACTCTCTCCTTTGCTTTCTCTGGTCCATGTTCAGTGTGGTGCACACAATGATACCAAACAGCACAGTGCATGCCCCGGTAGCTTAATGCTTAGTTACGGCTCTGGGCAAAACCAACGCCCTTGGCCAGTATACTACTATGCATTCGTATCTAGCGGTATATCGTAGCTAGCGGTATACCGGCTCTTAAGGTAGCTTGTGTTGGAGCAGCAGGACAAGCTCGCCATCCCGCCCGCTGCTTTCCTGCATTACTGCTCACCAAAACACAAATCACCCAGGGGAGAGATATTAATTTTATTTAGTTTTATTTCTTTGATCACCAACTGCCACGACAACACACTCGTTTTTTTATGCAGTAATCCTGACGAACTTCACCCATTGCCCGCATCGTACCGGCTCTTAAGGTAGCTTGTGTTGGAGCAGCAGGACAAGCTCGCCATCCCGCCCTCTGCTTTCCTGCATTACTGCTCACCAAAACCATTCGCCGAATCAAAAATAGGTAAATAGGTAACCTATTTACCATGGTATCTCTCCCCTGGGTGCCTTGTGTTTTGCGCCGGCTGCTCTTGATCTCCGTGAACGCACCCGCTGTCTCCAAACCTTGCAGAGCAGCACATTGAAGCGCTTGAAAACACAGCACAACATTCCCTAATAACACTTGCAATGCATTATGACTTCAAAGGTATGACTTTAAGTCTATGACATTATTATTTATTGATTTTATTTTGTTTTATTTCTTTGATCACCAACTGCCACGACAACACACTCGTTTTTTTATGCAGTACTCCTGACGAACTTCACCCATTGCCCGCATCGTACCGGCTCTTAAGGTAGCTTGTGTTGGAGCAGCAGGACAAGCTCGCCATCCCGCCCGCTGCTTTCCTGCATTATTGCTCACCAAAACACAACGCACCCAGGGGAGAGATACCATGGTAAATAGGTAACCTATTTACCATGGTATCCCTCCCCTGCGGCGGCTGCTCTTGATCTCCGGCTGCTCTTGATCTCCGTGAACGCACCCACTGTCTCCAAACCTTGCAGAGCAGCACATTGAAGCGCTTGAAAACACAGCACAACATTCCCTAATAACACTTGCAATGCATTATGACTTCAAAGGTATGGCTTTAGGTCTATGACATTATTATTTATTGATTTCATTTTGTTTTATTTCTTTGATCACCAACTGCCACGACAACACTCTCGTTTTTTTATGCAGTACTCCTGACGAACTTCACCCATTGCCCGCATCGTACCGGCTCTTAAGGTAGCTTGTGTGGGAGCAGCAGGACAAGCTCGCCATCCTGCCCGCTGCTTTCCTGCATTATTGCTCACCAAAACACAACGCACCCAGGGGAGAGATACCATGGTAAATAGGTAACCTATTTACCATGGTATCCCTCCCCTGCGGCGGCTGTTCTTGATCTCCGGCTGCTCTTGATCTCCGTGAACGCACGCTCTGTCTCCAAACCTTGCAGAGCAGCACATTGAAGCGCTTGAAAACACAGCACAACATTCCCTAATAACACTTGCAATGCATTATGACTTCAAAGGTATGGCTTTAGGTCTATGACATTATTATTTATTGATTTCATTTTGTTTTATTTCTTTGATCACCAACTGCCACGACAACACTCTCGTTTTTTTATGCAGTACTCCTGACGAACTTCACCCATTGCCCGCATCGTACCGGCTCTTAAGGCAGCTTGTGTTGGAGCAGCAGGACAAGCTCGCCATCCCGCCCGCTGCTTTCCTGCATTATTGCTCACCAAAACACAACGCACCCAGGGGAGAGATACCATGGTAAATAGGTAACCTATTTACCATGGTATCGCTCACCTGCGGCGGCTGCTCTTGATCTCCGGCTGCTCTTGATCTCCGTGAACGCACCCGCTGTCTCCAAACCTTGCAGAGCAGCACATTGAAGCGCTTGAAAACACAGCACAACATTCCCTAATAACACTTGCAATGCATTATGACTTCAAAGGTATGACTTTAAGTCTATGACATTATTATTTATTGATTTTATTTTGTTTTATTTCTTTGATCACCAACTGCCACGACAACACTCTCGTTTTTTTATGCAGTACTCCTGACGAACTTCACCCATTGCCCGCATCGTACCGGCTCTTAAGGTAGCTTGTGTTGGAGCAGCAGGACAAGCTCGCCATCCCGCCCGCTGCTTTCCTGCATTATTGCTCACCAAAACACAACGCACCCAGGGGAGAGATACCATGGTAAATAGGTAACCTATTTACGATGGTATCGCTCACCTGCGGCGGCTGCTCTTGATCTCCGGCTGCTCTTGATCTCCGTGAACGCACCCGCTGTCTCCAAACCTTGCAGAGCAGCACATTGAAGCGCTTGAAAACACAGCACAACATTCCCTAATAACACTTGCAATGCATTATGACTTCAAAGGTATGACTTTAAGTCTATGACATTATTATTTATTGATTTTATTTTGTTTTATTTCTTTGATCACCAACTGCCACGACAACACACTCGTTTTTTTATGCAGTACTCCTGACGAACTTCACCCATTGCCCGCATCGTACCGGCTCTTAAGGTAGCTTGTGTTGGAGCAGCAGGACAAGCTCGCCATCCCGCCCGCTGCTTTCCTGCATTATTGCTCACCAAAACACAACGCACCCAGGGGAGAGATACCATGGTAAATAGGTAACCTATTTACCATGGTATCCCTCCCCTGCGGCGGCTGCTCTTGATCTCCGGCTGCTCTTGATCTCCGTGAATGCACCCGCTGTCTCCAAACCTTGCAGAGCAGCACATTGAAGCGCTTGAAAACACAGCACAACATTCCATAATAACACTTGCAATGCATTATGACTTCAAAGGTATGACTTTGATGTCTATGACATTATTATTTATTGAATTTATTTTGTTTTATTTCTTTGATCACCAACTGCCACGACAACACACTCGTTTTTTTATGCAGTACTCCTGACGAACTTCACCCATTGCCCGCATCGTACCGGCTCTTAAGGTAGCTTGTGTTGGAGCAGCAGGACAAGCTCGCCATCCCGCCCGCTGCTTTCCTGCATTATTGCTCACCAAAACACAACGCACCCAGGGGAGAGATACCATGGTAAATAGGTAACCTATTTACCATGGTATCCCTCCCCTGCGGCGGCTGCTCTTGATCTCCGGCTGCTCTTGATCTCCGTGAACGCACCCGCTGTCTCCAAACCTTGCAGAGCAGCACATTGAAGCGCTTGAAAACACAGCACAACATTCCATAATAACACTTGCAATGCATTATGACTTCAAAGGTATGACTTTGATGTCTATGACATTATTATTTATTGAATTTATTTTGTTTTATTTCTTTGATCACCAACTGCCACGACAACACACTCATTTTTTTATGCAGTACTCCTGACGAACTTCACCCATTGCCCGCATCGTACCGGCTCTTAAGGTAGCTTGTGTTGGAGCAGCAGGACAAGCTCGCCATCCCGCCCGCTGCTTTCCTGCATTATTGCTCACCAAAACACAACGCACCCAGGGGAGAGATACCATGGTAAATAGGTAACCTATTTACCATGGTATCCCTCCCCTGCGGCGGCTGCTCTTGATCTCCGGCTGCTCTTGATCTCCGTGAACGCACCCGCTGTCTCCAAACCTTGCAGAGCAGAACATTGAGACGCTTGAAAACACAGCACAACATTCCCTAATAACACTTGCAATGCATTATGACTTCAAAGGTATGGCTTTAGGTCTATGACATTATTATTTATTGATTTTATTTTGTTTTATTTCTTTGATCACCAACTGCCACGACAACACACTCGTTTTTTTATGCAGTACTCCTGACGAACTTCACCCATTGCCCGCATCGTACCGGCTCTTAAGGTAGCTTGTGTTGGAGCAGCAGGACAAGCTCGCCATCCCGCCCGCTGCTTTCCTGCATTATTGCTCACCAAAACACAACGCACCCAGGGGAGAGATACCATGGTAAATAGGTAACCTATTTACCATGGTATCCCTCCCCTGCGGCGGCTGCTCTTGATCTCCGGCTGCTCTTGATCTCCGTGAACGCACCCGCTGTCTCCAAACCTTGCAGAGCAGAACATTGAGGCGCTTGAAAACACAGCACAACATTCCCTAATAACACTTGCAATGCATTATGACTTCAAAGGTATGGCTTTAGGTCTATGACATTATTATTTATTGATTTTATTTTGTTTTATGTCTTTGATCACCAACTGCCACGACAACACTCTCGTTTTTTTATGCAGTACTCCTGACGAACTTCACCCATTGCCCGCATCGTACCGGCTCTTAAGGTAGCTTGTGTGGGAGCAGCAGGACAAGCTCGCCATCCTGCCCGCTGCTTTCCTGCATTATTGCTCACCAAAACACAACGCACCCAGGGGAGAGATACCATGGTAAATAGGTAACCTATTTACCATGGTATCCCTCCCCTGCGGCGGCTGCTCTTGATCTCCGGCTGCTCTTGATCTCCGTGAACGCACCCGCTGTCTCCAAACCTTGCAGAGCAGCACATTGAAGCGCTTGAAAACACAGCACAACATTCCCTAATAACACTTGCAATGCATTATGACTTCAAAGGTATGGCTTTAGGTCTATGACATTATTATTTATTGATTTCATTTTGTTTTATTTCTTTGATCACCAACTGCCACGACAACACTCTCGTTTTTTTATGCAGTACTCCTGAAGAACTTCACCCATTGCCCGCATCGTACCGGCTCTTAAGGTAGCTTGTGTTGGAGCAGCAGGACAAGCTCGCCATCCCGCCCGCTGCTTTCCTGCATTATTGCTCACCAAAACACAACGCACCCAGGGGAGAGATACCATGGTAAATAGGTAACCTATTTACGATGGTATCGCTCACCTGCGGCGGCTGCTCTTGATCTCCGGCTGCTCTTGATCTCCGTGAACGCACCCGCTGTCTCCAAACCTTGCAGAGCAGCACATTGAAGCGCTTGAAAACACAGCACAACATTCCCTAATAACACTTGCAATGCATTATGACTTCAAAGGTATGGCTTTAGGTCTATGACATTATTATTTATTGATTTTATTTTGTTTTATTTCTTTGATCACCAACTGCCACGACAACACACTCGTTTTTTTATGCAGTACTCCTGACGAACTTCACCCATTGCCCGCATCGTACCGGCTCTTAAGGTAGCTTGTGTTGGAGCAGCAGGACAAGCTCGCCATCCCGCCCGCTGCTTTCCTGCATTATTGCTCACCAAAACACAACGCACCCAGGGGAGAGATACCATGGTAAATAGGTAACCTATTTACCATGGTATCCCTCCCCTGCGGCGGCTGCTCTTGATCTCCGGCTGCTCTTGATCTCCGTGAACGCACCCGCTGTCTCCAAACCTTGCAGAGCAGAACATTGAGGCGCTTGAAAACACAGCACAACATTCCCTAATAACACTTGCAATGCATTATGACTTCAAAGGTATGGCTTTAGGTCTATGACATTATTATTTATTGATTTTATTTTGTTTTATGTCTTTGATCACCAACTGCCACGACAACACTCTCGTTTTTTTATGCAGTACTCCTGACGAACTTCACCCATTGCCCGCATCGTACCGGCTCTTAAGGTAGCTTGTGTGGGAGCAGCAGGACAAGCTCGCCATCCTGCCCGCTGCTTTCCTGCATTATTGCTCACCAAAACACAACGCACCCAGGGGAGAGATACCATGGTAAATAGGTAACCTATTTACCATGGTATCCCTCCCCTGCGGCGGCTGCTCTTGATCTCCGGCTGCTCTTGATCTCCGTGAACGCACCCGCTGTCTCCAAACCTTGCAGAGCAGCACATTGAAGCGCTTGAAAACACAGCACAACATTCCCTAATAACACTTGCAATGCATTATGACTTCAAAGGTATGGCTTTAGGTCTATGACATTATTATTTATTGATTTCATTTTGTTTTATTTCTTTGATCACCAACTGCCACGACAACACTCTCGTTTTTTTATGCAGTACTCCTGAAGAACTTCACCCATTGCCCGCATCGTACCGGCTCTTAAGGTAGCTTGTGTTGGAGCAGCAGGACAAGCTCGCCATCCCGCCCCGCTGCTTTCCTGCATTATTGCTCACCAAAACACAACGCACCCAGGGGAGAGATACCATGGTAAATAGGTAACCTATTTACCATGGTATACCACCCCTGCGGCGGCTGCTCTTGTTCTCCGGCTGCTCTTGATCTCCGTGAACGCACCCGCTGTCTCCAAACCTTGCAGAGCAGCACATTGAAGTGCTTGAAAACACAGCACAACATTCCCTAATAACACTTGCAATGCATTATGACTTCAAAGGTATGACTTTAAGTCTATGACATTATTATTTATTGATTTTATTTTGTTTTATTTCTTTGATCACCAACTGCCACGACAACACACTCGTTTTTTTATGCAGTACTCCTGACGAACTTCACCCATTGCCCGCATCGTACCGGCTCTTAAGGTAGCTTGTGTTGGAGCAGCAGGACAAGCTCGCCATCCCCGCCCGCTGCTTTACTGCATTATTGCTCACCAAAACACAACGCACCCAGGGGAGAGATACCATGGTAAATAGGTAACCTATTTACCATGGTATCCCTCCCCTGCGGTGGCTGCTCTTGATCTCCGGCTGCTCTTGATCTCCGTGAACGCACCCGCTGTCTCCAAACCTTGCAGAGCAGCACATTGAAGCGCTTGAAAACACAGCACAACATTCCCTAATAACACTTGCAATGCATTATGACTTCAAAGGTATGGCTTTAGGTCTATGACATTATTATTTATTGATTTCATTTTGTTTTATTTCTTTGATCACCAACTGCCACGACAACACTCTCGTTTTTTTATGCAGTACTCCTGACGAACTTCACCCATTGCCCGCGTCGTACCGGCTCTTAAGGTAGCTTGTATTGGAGCAGCAGGACAAGCTCGCCATCC
>NW_026708794.1:0-34793 GCF_902713425.1 Acipenser ruthenus
AATAATGGATGCGACACAAATTAAAAGAAAGTACATCTGATTTTATTAAGTTCATTTACATTAATACATTTTTTTTTACCAAAAAAGGATAAAAAAAAAAACTTATTTTTTTCATGCTAGTATTCTGAACGATAAGCTATAAATTATTTTATGTATGACTGGTCCAAAATACAAGGTAAATGGTCCAAATTACAAGACAATAGTCCATATTTAACAGATATTAATCATTACATTAATTCATAGCAGTATTTTTATAATCTGCTGAGCAACTTTTTCCTCAGCTGGGAAGTAAACAAAAGATGACAGCAGTTATGTGAGGTCAGGCTAAAAAAAAATGCTGCTGGTGTTAAAGGACGTTTTTTTTTTTTTTTTGCACTGCCTCCAAGATTATTATTTATTTATTAGCAGACGCACGTGCCCAGCATGACAAGATAGCTCCAAGATGCCTTCTCATGCACCTGCTCAAAACTACATTTCCCATCACCCTCCCACTCAGTGGTAAATCCATTGTAGTCACATGTTAGCAGGAGGATGATGGGAAATGTCATTTTGAGCAGGTGCATGAGAAGGCATCTTGAGTGGAGGGCAATTTATCCGTTTAAAAAAGTGGTCAAAATGTCAAAATAAATAAATATATATAACAATACACACAACTTACTTAACCAGTTCATATAGCAATACACAGGAACATGTAACAATAAAAAGAATCAAACAAAACGCCTTCAGTTACCCTTTAACAGTTGCAGCAATGTTCTGCTTGTGTGGGACACATTTTCTGGAACATCTCTGTACCTTTAAGGGTGTTGCCCAATAAGGAATTGCTCGCAGCAGTTAATACAGTGTTTATGCCAAAGACAAACACTTCTAGAAAGCTGAAGAATTTACTGAGCTTGGGAGGATAGCGCACATTTGTCACGCAATAAAACTGGAACAACTGTACAATGGCAGAGCTTATCTTCTTGGGTTCAACAATTACTGCATGTCCATCTGATATAATATAAAAGGATTTCTCAGTAGCACAATCTCCAATACTCAGATGATAGGGTTGAGTTCTGGCAAGTTGATGGTTTTTCTGGTCACTCAGCTTCAAGAAGTCTTCAATAGAGGTTCCCAACTAAAACATAAAAATAATATATGTAAGTTTAAAGGGTAACTAAAGGTATTTTTGTATGCTACATGTTCTCATACGTTGCACAACCCTTTTTAAGTAAGGTGTGTGTATTGTTTTAATCACATGGCTTCTCATCTCCCTGCTCAGAACTACATTTGCGGTCATCAAAAAAAAGTGGTCAAAAAAAAAATTAATCTTTGCACCTGGTAGCAACACAGAGGAACATGTAACACAATAAAAAACACATCTTTACTTACCCTTTAAAACATATGAGTCCATGTTTTACAAACCAAATGTAATGACTGTTACAGAAAAAAGGCAAACATTAACTGCAATACATTAGGCAATAGGTATTCTGAGTCTGCACTCAATGTAGGAGAGGGGCCATGAACATTTGACAACAGTACGTCACTCTTTCATGATTTATAAATTTAAAACAAAGACTGCAATGTAAACATGTTTAGATCCCACATACTTACTGGAGTCTCTTCCATGAGGTAGGATTTTGCTGCAAAAGCATTGGTTCTGTGTTTCCCCATCACTGGTAAGAGGGCCACCAAGCAGTCAACATCAGCTTCACATACTGCTTCCGAAAAAATGACAAGACTTTTTTTTTTTTTAGTTGGGTGGCAAAGTGTCAGGCTAAGTTAACATTTAACTATCCAATCAAAAGGACCTAAATCGTATTTTACCTGAGGAAGCTTCACCATCCAGTTTTTGTACAATGTCTGCACATTTATGGTTCTCCTGGCAGAATCTGATGACTTTTTTTTCCTCGGCTGCTTCAAACAGTGGAGCCACTTCACTGGTATCAGATACACCCAGAAATTGAAAATCCTGGGAAACCTGGAACATAATGGGAAGGGGGAAAAACAATAATACAATATTATTATAAAAGATAATAAAATACAGTATGTATATTTCACAAGTCCTTATACACAGCTTACATGGGGGAGTGTATTTACTGAGAAAAATAACATGTTAAAGCTATTTACAACATGTTTCAGAATTGTAATTAGCAATCTGAGGGGGAAGAAAATGTAGCTCACAAGGCCAGGCACATCCAGAAAGTGGGGATACTGTCTTAGAATTGCCTTGACCACAGGATGTTCTTCCTTAATCCTCTGCTGACGTGATTGAAATGTGTACTTCATTATGTCAAAAATGACATCTTTGTTAGAGGCCAGTGGCCCATATTTTGCAATCTTAGAATTGCGCCCCTTGTTTCATGATGGGTTTGCTCACCTGACATCCCAGGAGTGAAAGGTTTATTAGTACCACCTGAAAATAAAGTAATTAAAACAGTAATTAATACTTCATACATAAATCATACATAAATCATCTTTTTCCACCTCAACATAAATCATGTTGAGGTGGAAAAAGATGACCTTTTGTACAACGCTTCAAAGGCTGGGTGTCTATGTATGCTAACATATTAATTTTATTTCAGCATTTAAAAAAAATCTTCTTGTTCATTTTAAATTTACAGACGTGCTCAAATTTGTTGGTACCCTTATAGCTCATTGAAATAATGCTTCATTCCTCCTGAAAAGTGATGAAATTAAAAGCTATTTTATCATGTATACTTGCATGCCTTTGGTATGTCATAGAATAAAGCAAAGAAGCTGTGAAAAGAGATGAATTATTGCTTATTCTACAAAGATATTCTAAAATGGCCTGGACACATTTGTTGGTACCCCTTAGAAAAGGTAATAAATAATTGGATTATAGTGATATTTCAAACTAATTAGTTTCTTTAATTAGTATCACACATGTCTCCAATCTTGTAATCAGTCATTCAGCCTATTTAAATGGAGAAAAGTAGTCACTGTGCTGTTTGGTATCATTGTGTGCACCACACTGAACATGGACCAGAGAAAGCAAAGGAGAGAGTTGTCTGAGGAGATCAGAAAGAAAATAATAGACAAGCATGGTAAAGGTAAAGGCTACAAGACCATCTCCAAGCAGCTTGATGTTCCTGTGACAACAGTTGCAAATATTATTAAGAAGTTTAAGGTCCATGGAACTGTAGCCAACCTCCCTGGGCGCGGCCACAAGAGGAAAATCGACCCCAGATTGAACAGAAGGATAGTGCAAATGGTAGAAAAAGAACCAAGGATAACTGCCAAAGAGATACAAGCTGAACTCCAAGGTGAAGGTACGTCAGTTTCTGATCGCACCATCCGTCGCTTTTTGAGCAAAAGTGGGCTCCATGGAAGAAGACCCAGGAGGACTCCAATTTTGAAAGAAAAACATAAAAAAGCCAGACTGGAATTTGCTAAAATGCATATTGATAAGCCACAATCCTTCTGGGAGAATGTCCTTTGGACCGATGAGTCAAAACTGGAGCTTTTTGGCAAGTCACATCAGCTCTATGTTCACAGACGAAAAAATGAAGCTTTCAAAGAAAAGAACACCATACCTACAGTGAAACATGGAGGAGGCTCGGTTATGTTTTGGGGCTGCTTTGCTGCGCCTGGCACAGGGTGCCTTGAATCTGTGCAGGGCACAATGAAATCTCAAGACTATCAAGGCATTCTGGAGCGAAACGTACTGCCCAGTGTCAGAAAGCTCTGTCTCAGTCGCAGGTCATGGGTCCTCCAACAGGATAATGACCCAAAACACACAGCTAAAAGCACCCAAGAATGGATAAGAACAAAACATTGGACTATTCTGAAGTGGCCTTCTATGAGTCCTGATCTGAATCCTATCGAACATCTATGGAAAGAGCTGAAACTTGCAGTCTGGAGAAGGCACCCATCAAACCTGAGACAGCTGGAGCAGTTTGCTCAGGAAGAGTGGGCCAAACTACCTGTTAACAGGTGCAGAAGTCTCATTGAGAGCTACAGAAAATGTTTGATTGCAGTGATTGCCTCTAAGGGTTGTGCAACAAAATATTAGGTTAGTGGTCCCATCATTTTTGTCCATGCCATTTTCATTTGTTTTCTTATTTACAATATTATGTTGAATAAAAAATCAAAAGCAAAGTCTGATTTCTATTAAATATGGAATAAACAATGGTGGATGCCAATTACTTTTGTCAGTTTCAAGTTATTTCAGAGAAAATTGTGCATTCTTCGTTTTTTGAGGAGGGGTACCAACAAATTTGAGCACGTCTGTACTAAATACTCAACAATAAGAAGCAGGTTTCAGGACTAACGAAGAGGCCTCACCGTGAGGCAAGATCGAAACCAGTCACGTATTTTCAAAAACTAGTCAAAATATTTTGAATAATTTATGTGCCATAAAATACAATGATATGCGATGTATTATTGCTGCAATACATACAAGGCCTTACATTAAAAGGTGGTAATTGAAACTCGCTGTTCGAAGGAGACGCCTCGCGCGCACGCACACACAACAGGAGCTGCAGTTTTCACCGTTGCAAACGGAAATGGTTAGTTTCCCGCCTACAGACATATAAGCTCATATTTAAAAAGCAAAACACAGACACATATACATATATATATATATATATATATATATATATATATATATATATATATATATATATATATATATATGTGTGTGTGTGTATATATATATACACACACACACATTATTTAAAGAAGGTGACTCGTGTTCACGTTTATTTTTCATGTTAAAATTTGTTCTTAATGTTGTTGTGTTGCTCTAAAACTGTGGTGGTTTAAAAACACCAACACAAATAAAGTGTTTCATTTAACACATTTTGTGTTGAAGGGCAAAAACAACGATTGTGTTTAATTTCAACACAATTTTTTTCAGTGCAGAACAGAATAGAGCTGAGCAAAACTGAGCAAAGCTTTCACCCGCAGCTTCCTCCCCTCCTTGCGTCATTGTTCAGGATCAGAGAGCTTCCTTGCAGACAGACACTGTCCTGGAGTTCAGGAAGCAGCGCAGCCCGCATGGAAGTGCAACCTGGTTCTCAGTTTTTAAGAATGATGTTTTTTTTATTATTTTAAAAACAATACAAACAGTACATTGCATATACCTGGATACCATAAAACTTACATTTGAATCTGGAGCTTCCCTTGGGCGGCGCACTTTTGGCCAAGTTCCACCCAGGCAGGGAGGTCTCAAGTCGGTTGCGTAATCCCTCTCTCACCACTGCGCACCAGCGATTCCTGTGGAGGCCGGGCGCCTGCCTGCCTGCCTGTAAGCTGGCTGTGCTGTTGGCACTGGATCCCCGTTAGTCCTCCGACACGATAGGTCTGGTGACATAGCTGTGGACTTGCAGGGTGAAAAAAAGAGGTTGCTTTGATTGCGAGTGTTTCAGAGGATGCATGAGCACGCTTGTCTTCGCCTCTCCAGAGTCACTACGGGGGGTTGCAGCAGTGAGATACGGTCTTAAAAACAATTGGATATTCCAAATTAGGAGAAAAACGGGGCTAAAATGAATAGTGATTCCAAATATATTTAACCTCAAATAGTCTATTTTAAACATTAGAAATAATAATATAATGTACGGCGATGTTCCCACCAATTCAACTTCAAGGCAGTGCACTTAAATATATTTATCACGGGCTTTGCTGAGTATCCGTTCTGGTTTCAAATGCCACTACAACCCACACCGCATTTTACTAATCTCTGGAAATCCCGAAAGCTGGAAATGTGATCGTCGGTGAGATTTCTAAGGAAATGTATTCCCTTTATATTGACAATGGTGTTTAGTTTGCAAGCAAGCGGAACCTACCTTGAAAAAGTAATGAAATACAGCCGCATAAGAGGAGGTCAGCAAAATTCAGCTTCATATTTTATTTTATTTTATTTATTGTTTTTGGAAGGAGCTTTTTTTGTGATTTCATCTGAAGTATTTGAAGATGTTTGAGACACGGTGTTTATCATCTAAGTTCACAAATAGACACCGGTCTCCCATATCTGCCATGCCAACTGGCAAATATTGTAAATAAACGGCAAGGCGTTTCATAGATGTTTTGCAGTATATTTACGGATTTAAGTTGTTGGTGTTTGTTTTTCGTCACCCCTTTAAACCTTAATTAATAGTTTAAATGTACTAGTTGTGACGGGGCATATGTCCTGCGCACTGACTTCGATGCGGGGGAGGGCACGCTCCATCTGGGATCGCCATCAGCTGAATGGAGTTAGCTGGTGGGCGGGTCTCAGCGGAGCGTGTCTGTTTAAAAAGAGCAGCTCGGCAGCGTGCGTGCAACCTGGAGTCGGCATCCGTTAGGGCCGTGCTCTGCTCATTCTGTTTTTGTTTTATTGTTTGTTTATTTATTTTTGTATTTTAACGTCCTTTACTCTGTGTCTTCCATCGTGGTTCTCTGCTGCCTCCCTGCTACTCTCCAGCGCGGTAGGAAAATGAATCCTTTACATAGTTTAATTATTTAAATCACAGGAGAAAACAAACGCACAATGCATTCGGCAATTAGACTGAAGCAGACGGAACGAAATGCAGGTTCAAATAGATTTTCAATTTTATGTGTTGGAAAACATGGATCGAGAATTGATTAGCAGTTTGCTACGCATGTGAACTGGCAGAGCTATACTGGTTTTCTTTTCTGAAAAGAGACTAATATTGCAGATAGCAGACTTTGGTTCAAATTGCATATACTGCTAACAATTGATAAGAGACCTTGCATCTACAAGCTTCTTGTCCAACATTGACTGCAAGCTAGCAAGATAACAATGCTGTGGACCAGAAGGGGCCAGGCTCTAAGACTTTTGGGAATACAAAGCATAAAGGAGCTAAAAGGCTCCCAGGGACTGCCGTTGGACCCAAAGGTTCACAGGGAGAATAAGAGATAATGCCACTGGACTCAAAGGGTCTCAGGCAAAACGGAGAGATAGGAACAAGGAAGATGACAAAAACCAGATGTATGGACCTTTTTGGGGCACCAGGGGTCTGAAGAATGCACTGAGTTCAGAGGTCGTCACACTAGACTACACACACAGACACACACACACCACACACACACACTCACACTAAATGAAATATATGGTAACAGGATAATGTGTTGTACCTTTTCTATTGGTTAAGTGTTAGAGAAAGAGGAGGTGGACCATCTATACAGAAGGGTATTTAATGTCATGCAACAATTGTAAGAACGAGTATTCTGTTTGTCCTGTACCTGGGACCAGACTCCCTGCATATTTCATTAAACCTAACAACTGAGTGAAGAAAAGGACTCTGTGCATTTTCTTGAATTTACTTACTCACCATCTTTTTTTTTTAAGTTACATCAATATGTAACTTGAAATCTCCAACTTAATTAAGGGTTAGTTTAAGTAGTTGAGAGCTCTCTGCATATCTACCACACGCTCAAACTTGCAAACAGTATAAAAGTGTATTGTTAAGGAGTGACGACGTCATCACACAGGGTGACGCAGTTTAAAGGTGGAGAGACCAACACAAAGGGGCATCACAGTCAGTGCAAACTTGTCCAATGTAATTATGGTCCGCTTCACTAACTCTCCTCCCCACCGCTACCTGATCCTCCCTCCTTCTCCTCCTCTCTGCACCTCCTGGCTTCTCCCTGCACCTCCCCACCCATCCCTGCCTCTCCTGTCTGTCCCCTGCAGGGTGTGCTCTGAGAAGCACAGGGAGAAGTCTCGTGAAGCTGCCCGGAGTCAGGGAGAGAAGGAGAGCGAGGTCTTCACACAGCTGGCCCTGCAGCTCCCCCTACCCCTTGGCGCTGCCCAGCAGCTGGACAAGGCGTCCATCGTGAGGCTGACCCTGAGCAACCTGTGCCTCCGAGAACTGCTGCATACAGGTGAGCTGTACTGAAGGGCGCTCGATGCACGAGCCGCGTGCCATAGATCAAAAGCCACAAGGTACAAGCTGCAGACCACTCCATAGAGCAGTGCTTCCCAACTCCAGTTCTGGAGCCCCCCTGCCCTGCTGGGTTTTGTTTCAACCAAGTTCTCAATTACTTAATTGAACCCTGAATTGAACTGACGAGTTGCTTAATTCGACTTTTTCAATTGTTTAGCAGCTTATTCAAAAGTTGGAGATTTCAAGTTCCTTGTTCTACAATATTATACTTAACTTAACCTCCAAACTGTTTAAAATCATTAAAAAGCTCTGATTAGGCAAATTATTAGTTCAATTAAGGGTACAATTAAATAACTGAGGGCAGCTCGGTTGGAACAAAAACCACAAGCGTTTCTCTGATGAATACATTCTGCACCACTGAACTTGTGCATGCACTTGTTGAACCTCAAGCATATACTGTGAATAAAGGGATTCCGTTACATGAATCAGACTTGCAAAATCATTTTTGTGACTGTGACTTTCTGGAAATAGGCTGATGTTGTCTTGAGACGAGACCAGAACTTGTGTAATAGTCCATTTAAAGCTGGGAAAACATGACAGAGCAGTACTTGGCTGACAGTAACCAGAATTGACCAGCAGTGACCGCTGGTGTGTGTTCCAGCAGAGGCAGGCTGCGGTGAAGTGGACAATGAGGTGGAGAGGACTGCACCTGTGGAGACGTCGATCGAGGGATTCCTGCTGCTGCTGTCCCAGGACGGGGTCATCATTTACACCTCAGAGGAAGTGACGAGACACACGAGCCTCAGCCAGGCAACATCTACCAGTGTACTGCAGTCACCAGCCAGGTAACATCTACCAGTGTACTGCAGTCACCAGCCAGGTAACATCTAACAGTGTACTGCAGTCACCAGCCAGGTAACATCTACCAGTGCCTCTAGTGCCTTCATCAGTGTTATTGAATCTAAACTGAGTGTGAGGCTCCAGTACTTTCATCAGTGTTATTATTGTGATTTATTTGGTCGACGCTTGTATCCAAAGCGATTTACAATCAGTTATTATAACATACAAATTCCGTCACGTATTTATACAGCTTGGTGTTTTTAGTGGAGCAATCTAGGTAAAGTACTTGCTTGCTCAAGGGTACAGCAGCAGTGTGTCCCCACCTGGGATTTGAACCCAGATCCCTAACCACTACTCCACACTGCTGCTGTTAATGAAACTAAACTGAATGAGGAAGACCAGCATTTGGCCTCTAGTGCCTCCTTCAGCACTATTGCAACTAAACTGTATTATTCACAGCCTCAGATAAAGACAAAGGTTGTGTTTTTGTAAGTTTCTGTACTCTGGTGTGTTTGATTCATTCAAACCTGTGACAAGGAGGAGATGTGCAAGGCCAATCAGGGTCGCACAGTCAACCTCAAATCGGCTTCCTGGAAAGTGAGCAAATCAATTCTAATTCACATATCCTGCCTCCCGAGGTATAGGTATGCTTTACCTGTAACAAGCTCCTGCAATCTGGTTACAATTTCACTTCCTGCAATCTGGTTACAATTTCACTTCCTGTAGTCAGATTACATTTTTAGTCATACAATGCATTAGTAAGACCTCACCTAGAATTTTGTGTTCAGTTCTGGTCACGTCGTTACAAAAAGGATATTGCTGCTGTAGAAAGAGTGCAAAGAAGAGCAACCAGAATTATCCCGGGTTTAAAAGGCATGTCGTATGCAGACAGGCTAAAAGAATTTAACCTATTCAGTCTTGAACAAAGAAGACTATGCGGCGATCTGATTCAAACATTCAAAATCCTAAACGGTATAGACAATGTTGACCCAGGGGACTTCTTTGACCTGAAAAAAGAAACAAGGACCAGGGGTCACAAATGGAGATTGGATAAAGGGGCATTCAGAACAGAAAATAGGAGGCACGTTTTTACACAGAGAATTGTGAGGGTCTGGAACCAACTCCCCAGTAATGTTGTTGAAGCTGACACCCTGGGATCCTTCAAGAAACTAACAACCAAACGAGCAAGATGGGCTGAATGGCCTCCTCGTTTGTAAACTTTCTTATGTTCTTATGTTTGTTTTAGTTTGTCAGGATCCAGCCAATCTGCAGGCTGTTAGTGTCGGTGTTCACCGGCAGAGGGCGACAAAGGAACCAAAAGAGCGCAAGGTGCTGTGGCAATGGCAAAGACTGTGAGGGGGCGCTAAAGGAGCATCCTCACATGTTGTTCCTGTGTGGACCACACAGGGTGTGGTCTTTTTGGTACCAAGGGACATACTACTTGGAAGACTTGCCTGTTCACCTGGAAAAGGATTACAAACTACATTTCCCGATAGCCCTTGTGGATTATAAAGAAAGTGAACAAGTGACACTTACCTGGCGAGACTTTCTGTTCCGAGAGCAGATTTACTGTTACCAGCAGCGACTGGATGGAACTTGGACTGGTCTCTGTTTGCTAAAGCAATACATTTTTCCTTGCAACGAGGACAGCTCGTGCAAACAATAGAGAGGGTTGAAGAAGTGAGATTAGTGGGCAGGTTTTCTTTTGTTTTGTTTATTTTCAAAAATGTTCTGTTGAGTCTTTGAACTTTGTTTAAGGAAATAATAAAAACTGCCTTAACTTCAACCTCACCAAATGCCTCGGTGTCACCTCTCATGCTGCCAGTTGGCTACCACATTAAAATACAGAACAAATATATATATATATATATATATATATATATATATATATATATATATATATATATATATATATATATATATATATATATATATTCTATAACTGTTAATTTGCAGTCTGTGTGGAGTTTGCATGTAGTCCTCGCCTTGCGCCCTGTGTATGCCGGGTTAGGCTCCGGCTCACTGCGACCCTGTAAAGGAGTACGTGGTTAATGATAATGGCTGGATGGATGGTTGTTAGTTTGCAGCATGCACAAAGTGAATTAGATGTAGGGTATATTCACCTCTGGACATGTTCACATAGATATACCAGCATGTGGATTCGTGTTTAGGGCTCTGGACTCTTTACCGGAGGGTTGAGGGTTCAAACCCAGGTGAGGCACTGCTGCTGAGCAAGCAGGTACCTTGAGCAAGCAGGTACTTCACAGATTGCTCCAGTAAATACCCAGCTCTATAAATGAGCACACATACAAGTCACTTTAAATAAAAGCATCAGCTAAAAAATGATCTATAGCAATTTATGTCCATATGTGAAACACACACACAAAATACAGCAATTACTCATGTAGTCACATAGAGGTGGTGATTAAATGGGTCTCTTTTAGCAAGGTGCAGTTGTATTGAAGTGAAAGTGGTTGCCTATAGGTACAGTTGGTGGCGAAAAGTGGAATTAAAGACAAACCAACCCTAACCCCAAACCCTAAATAACAAGCTGTGATGCTAATAAAAATCCAACTACAGCCTCGTATTAAAGATTATAATCATTGAACACATCTGTGATGTTTGTTGGTATAGAAATGAATTAGTAGAAAGGGTGGATTTTATCTGTTCCTATCAAAATTGGAAGATTTATTTGATTACATACACATAGGGTAGCAGTGTAGAGTAGTGGTTAGGGCTCTGGACTCCTGACCGGAGGGTTGTGGGTTCAATCCTGGGTGGGGGACACTGCTGCTGTACCCTTGAGCAAGGTACTTTACCTAGATTGCTCCAGTAAAAACCCAACTGTATAAATGGGTAATTATTTTTTACATACAATGTGATATCTTGTAACAATTGTAAGTCGCCCTGGCTAAGGGTGTCTGCTAAGAAAGAAATAATAATAATAACAAGTTCTGTAACCACTGGAGGTTTTAATGAAGAACTTGATTACAATCTTTGCTCTTATGATTCATCATGTATATTAGGTTATAGTTTGTGGCATGTTGGTGTGGTGGTTAGCGCTGCTGCCTCACAGCTCCAGGGTCCCAGGTTTGATTCCCATTTCAGGGGAGTTTGCATGTTCTCCCCGTGTTCGTGTTGGTTTTCACCAGGCACACCAGTTTCCTCCCCTCATCCAAAAACATACTGGTCAGGTTGATTGGTCACTCTAAATTGCCCTCTGTGTGCATGTTTGTGTGAGTGTGAGAGTTGGCCAGTGATGGACTGGTGTCCCATCCTGGGTGTAGTCCTGCCTTGCACCGTGTCTGCCGGGTTAAGCTCCAGCTCACCATGACCCTGTATTGGATGAAGTGGTTATTGATGATGGATGGATGGTTAATATTTGTAATAATGCATTTATTGACATCCACATGTTCTCCGATTAATAAACATTTGGACTGAACGTGTTTAATTTTCCCACACATAAATTGTCAAAATCCCACATCAAGTAAATATATACATTTAGTGGTGCACAATTCTGCTCCTCTAGAGTCGCAGTCAGTCCAGCAGGTTTTTGTAGCTGTCTGTAAATCTCCAACTGCTTAAGAGCAAATAAAAGGGTAAACTTGTCCAATTAAGCAAATTAATTCAAATCAGGTAATGAAGGCCTCAGGGGGATCAAAAAATGAAAACCTTGCCCCAGAGTTCTGCACCCCTGACAAAGTAGTAGTAACACAGTCATTCATTCATGTTTTTTTTTTAAAGCACTTATTTATCTGTTTTGATTGAAGTCCTGCTTT
Source organism: Acipenser ruthenus (assembly GCF_902713425.1). NCBI lineage: Eukaryota > Metazoa > Chordata > Actinopteri > Acipenseriformes > Acipenseridae > Acipenser > Acipenser ruthenus. The sequence goes on from NW_026708794.1 coordinate 12,449, forward strand.
CCTGTCAAAAGTACTGTGAAAACAAACAAGGAGATCAAAATTGCAAACAAAGAACTTTATTACAAATATATAATGCAGTTTGGATATTAAAAATTAAAATGCAGTTGTTTTTGACAGATATGTTTTTATGATATAGCAAGAAATAATGAATGTAAACTTGCTTTTTGTTGATATTTTAAAACCAGCTTTGGGGGGATTAAATCAACATTTTGGACCCATCCACTAAAACCAAATTAGAAATATGTACTTAATAGCAGTTTGATTTATCATAAGTGGGCACTTTCTTCTACTAATAAATACAACCACCATTAAATTCTGACTTTGTGATTAGCTGGTGGGTCAAGTTTTAATTAAATTCCCCCATTTCATTTACACTGAATAAAGGGTATGAATAATTATGGAGCTACTGTATTTGAAAGTGAGTACCCTGAGCATTCTCTATAAACATTTAAATAAACATATGTAAACAATAAGTATTAATGACTTTATGCACAATATTTTACATGAAATGCATATCGTTCACTAAATATATTAAACAACCTTCAACAATGTTACATGTAAAAACTATTAAATAACAAACCATCACACTTCATTGCACCCTTTAGATGGACATCCAAGTGCTTTTTTAAATGGAGGCATTTATTGGGTTTATATTTGCTTGGCTGGCAAAATGGACAGTGATACAATCTGCAGCATTGGGTACACCGTTTCACCTCAGGCAACACTCCTCCTTTCACTGCTGTTATATGTAACTGAAATACAAAGAGTAAATTACAACATGATTAATAACCTACAATTAATATACATCAGTGTATCTACACTGAGATTGGATGAAAATAATGTATCTGCTAAGAAATAAATAATAATAATGATCTGTAGCTAATGTGAAATTTAGAAAACACTGATGTATATTGGTACAGTGAGGGATATTCAATGGCCTCTATACTCAAAGCATTTTTTGCACATTTCGTATTAACATCTTTTTTTTTTTTTAGAGCTGTAAATGTTGACATAAAATGCAAGTGATGAAATACGATTTCCTCATACACAACATCTATACATATTAAGCATGTATGCTGTGACGTCTTAAAATGCTTTGAGTAGAGAGACCAATGTTTCTGTAATTGATGCATTGTTAGGGTGTTTTACATATATATATATTAGTGTGTGTGTATATATATATATATATATATATATATATATATATATATATATATATATATAATGTTACAATGCAAAATGTAAGTTTTAAGCTTTGTTTTCTGGAGACACAAGCCTGGTGTAACCTGAGCTGTTGCATCAGATCAAGGCAGTACAAACTAGTTTATGCAGGGAATGCTGAGTGCTTGGCTAGATGAAAAACTGGTCCTGCAGCTTTTGGATTCTCCATTTCAGGCTGCAGAGTTGTCACAACTATCTTTTCAAACACACTTCTTAAAGTCTGAGTCTTGTTTACTTCTGATCATTTATAGTAGGGAAGTCAAGAGAAAATACTGATTTTTAGATATAGAAGTTTTATTTCCAGATATCTACTGTAGTAACTAGCTGTAGTCGTACGTAACCAGTGTTTACACCCTGTAGCAATGTCATTAGAGTATCACTGAAGGAATGTGAGGTGTGTTGGGCTCCCGGTTAGCCTAAACTTCTTTAAAAAATAAATGTAAGGACATTTATAACATGAGTGACAAGTGGATAATAGAATTAAGCATATTAGTAAACCCTTACAGCTTAAGGATTTTTTTGCGTGTGCATTTTGTGCAAGAGCGGATCTGTCTGATTCATTTTAAAATTAGTACATTTGGTTTTTTTATAACAAACTTTTGCTGCAAATAGCTACAAGCACACATAAGCAGCTGACAATGTCACACCTACATTCATGGTCTCCACAGCCTCTTTCAGCTCCTTCACTCTCTCCTGGATTTGCTTTTGAATTTCTGTCTGTATTTCCTCAAGCAACTTCTGTGTAGAAACACAAGCAATGCAGGTATATTTCATAGGAAGGGACATTCTGGCCTGTGATTGGTTCAGAGGTGAGCATATAATTTGTTATATTGCCCTAACATCTGGGCACCACCGGTCAATATTTTAAAAAATATGACATCCGTGCACCATATAAAATTCTGACATGTGATTGGGTCACATTACTTAGTCTCAAAAGTTAAATGCCGTTAATCCTTCACTCAAAATGGCTAACAGTCACAGTGAGAAACAGCATTTCTGTAACTTAACAAAAAATGAATTACAAAAAAAAATACAGAATATGCTCCAAACACTAAAACAGTGATTAAAATGTTATCGTCACTGTTTTCAGACTTTCTGAAATTCAAACAAATTCTGCTCGACCGTAATGTAAACAAAATACGATACCCATGGAAACGCACTCCTGGTAAATATGTCCTGCAGACTCGGGATGCAGTGGAAAATGAAATGCACCCCTGGGGAAGACTATTGTTACCTCCTCCCTGTTGGTAACAATAGTCTTCCCCTCGGGTCAGTAATTCTCCACTCTATCCCTCCTCTCCAGTCCATATGTACAATGAAATATATATTTTATATAACTTGAAAATATATTTATTAGAAATATATTGAAAGTGTATTTTCTATCCATCCATTCAGGATTGGTGCATGACTGATTTGAGTGGCAGTGTGGTATATAAAGTGATCCACGTCAGGCCAGGAGTTAGTCAAGCTGGGGAACTGGAGCAGAGTAGAAAGCCAAGTGGAACAGGAAAAGCACAACTGAACTGTCCGAGCATGTTTTATCTTTATTATCTTTATCAATCCTGTTTTATCTTTATTATCTCTATCAATCCTGTTTTATCTTTATTATCTCTATCAATCCGTGCAGTTACTGGAAGGATCTGCTGCCCTACCCAAGTGACTTGTGGGTTTTTGTACAACATGGGTCGTGCTGCTGTATTGACAATACTGGAAGTGACGCCCTGCCTCCCTGCTCAACTGTATACCTAGACTATCCTAACATATAAATGATGGCAACAGTGATTATTTCAACTGTTTTTCTAAATTTAACCTGGCTGCTGTAGCTAACTGTGCTACTGTCAAAGAGTTCATGAAATAAACAGTGAAATTGGAATGTAAACCTTTACTGTTGCCCTTCTGTTTGGATTCTACTAGCCACACCTTACAGTATTTCCCATAGCTGCATATTATATAGTGTCTTTATCTGATTATACTTTATTATGTACTGTAAGGAAACAAAAAAGCACCAGGAATCCCAACATAACAAGGAAATAAATCATATAAAATCTTTCAGAATATAAATACAGATATCTGGTATCTCCCTCTTATCAAGTTGTTTCTCAAGGACTCTGCTGAGTCAGGCCAGAGAGTGAAGCAAGAGAGTGCAAGAGAACCCTTATTCAATTTTACCATGTTGAATTTATCAGTGTTTTCACATTTTTACCATGTTGAATTTATCAGTGTTTTCACACTTTTACCATATTGAATTTATCAGTGTTTTCATACTTTTACCATGGTGCATTTATCAGTGTTTTCACACTTTTACCATGTTATTATTATTATTATTATTTATTTCTTAGCAGACGCCCTTATCCAGGGCGACTTACAATCGTAAGCAAATACATTTCAAGTGTTACAATACAAGTAATACAATAAGAGCAAGAAATACAATAATTTTTGTTCAAGTGTGGCAAACCACAATTCAATAATACAGCAGATAATAGTGATAGTTACATCAGGATATGATTAAATAGCGTTAGTTACATCAGGATATGATTAAATACAAAATACTACAGGTTAAACACTTGGCAGATTACAGTATTCTGAAGTACAGGATTAAATGCAGTAAAATAGGGGGCAGATAAGAGCAAAATAAAGCACATTTAAATGAAGGGTGATAGTGTCCCAGGATACAAACAGAGGAGTTCTACAGGTGCTGTTTGAAGAGGTGAGTCTTAAGGAGGCGCCAGAATGTGGTCAGGGACCGGGCAGTCCTGACATCTGTAGGAAGGTCAGTCCACCACTGCGGAGCAAGGGTGGAGAAGGAGCGGGCTCTGGAGGCAGGGGAGCGTAGCGGAGGTAGAGCCAGTCTTCTAGTGCAGGCGGAGCGGAGAGGTCGAGTGGGGGTGTAGGGAGAGATGAGGGTCTGGAGGTAGCTGGGTGCAGTCTGGTCAAGGCATCTGTAGGCTAGTACAAGAGTCTTGAACTGGATGCGAGCGGTGATTGGGAGCCAGTGGAGTGAGCGGAGTAGTGGAGTAGCATGGGAGAAGCGAGGCAGAGAGAACACCAGGTGGGCAGCAGAGTTCTGGATGAGCTGGAGCGGACGGGTGGCGGATGCAGGGAGGCCAGCCAGGAGGGAGTTGCAGTAGTCTAGGCGGGAGAGTACCAGGGCCTGGACCAGGAGCTGGGTAGCATAGTTGGTGAGGAAGGGTCGGATTCTTCGGATGTTGCTCAGGAAGAATCGGCAAGTGCGTGCCAGAGTGGAGATGTGCTGGGAATAAGAGAGGCAGGGGTCCAGGGTGACTCCAAGGTTCTTAGCTGAGGAAGAGGGAGAGAGTGTGGTAGATTCCAGAGGAACAGAGATGGAGAGATCAGAGGAGGGGGAGGAGGAGGGAAAGAAAAGGAGGTCAGATTTAGAGAGGTTGAGTTTGAGGTGATGCGAGTGCATCCAGGAGGAAATTGCAGACAGACAGGTAGAGATACGGGAGGAGATGGTGGAGTCAGAGGTGGGGAAGGAGAGGAAAATCTGAGCATCATCAGCATAGAAATGGTATGAGAAACCATAGGATGCGATGAGGGGGCCCAGGGAGCGGGTGTAGAGAGAGAACAGGAGAGGACCCAAGACTGACCCTTGGGGGACTCCAGTTAAGAGAGGGTGACCTGTGGAGGTTGCTCCACGCCAGGTTACCTGGTAAGTACGGTTGGAGAGGTAGGAGGAGAACCAGGCCAGAGCAGTGCCAGAGATCCCCAGGTCAGCAAGAGATGATAGTAGAATAGAGTGATCAACAGTGTCAAAGGCAGCAGAGAGGTCGAGGAGAATTAGGACAGAGGAGAGAGAGTGAGTTGGTGACAGACAGGAGGGCGGTTTCAGTGGAGTGAGCAGAGCGGAAGCCAGATTGGAGAGGGTCAAGCAGAGAGTGGTTGGACAGGAAAGCAGAAAGCTGGCGGTGTACAGTCCGCTCGAGGGTTTTGGAGAGGAAGGGTAGGAGGGAGACAGGACGGTAGCTCTGGAAGGAGGTGGGGTCCAGGGTAGGTTTTTTGAGGAGGGGACTGATGGAGGCTTTTTTGAATGCAGAGGGAAAGATACCAGAAAGTAGAGAGGTGTTGAGGAGGGAGGAGATGAAGGGGAGTAGAGCAGGAGCAGCAGCTTGAAAGAGGTGAGTGGGGAGGGGGTCCAAGGCACACGTGGTGGGTTTGTGACCCTGGAGCAGGGAGGAGAGGCCAGAGCCTGAGAGGGGCAAGAAGGTGGAGAAGGAGGGCGAGTTAGTAGGGGATGTAGTGGGTGTAGGGGTTGGAGCAGGAGGGAGTGCGGGGGAGGGAGAGGTGTTAAAGAGTTTGCGGATATCTGAGATTTTAGAAGAGAAGAATGAGGCAAAGTCATCAGGGGAGATAGAGGAGGGAGGAGGAGGGGGGAGGGTTTAGGAGGGAGGAGAAGGTAGAGAATAGTTTACGTGGGTTGTTAGTGGAGGCTTGGATTACAGATTGGAAATAAGCAGGAGAGTGTGGTAAAGGTCTAGGGCAACAGTGAGTTTGGTTCTCTTCCATTTCTTTTCAGCAGATCGCAGTGTAATTCTTGCCAAGCAGAGCACAGAGGAGAGCCAGGGATGGGGAGGGGAGGGGCGAGCAGGTCGGGAGGTGAGGGGACAGAGGGAGTCGAGGGAGGAGGTGAGTGAGGAGAAGAGGGTGGAGGTAGCAGAGTCTACAGAGAGTTGTGAAAAGGAGTCGATAGGAGGGAGGTGAGAGAGAGCAGTGGAGGCAAGGACAGAGGGGGAGAGAGATCGGAGGTTACAGCGAGAGGTGACAGTGGGGGTAGGAGGAGCAGGGAGAGGGGGGAGAGACAGAGAAAAAGAGATGAAATAGTGGTCAGAGAGGTCCAGGGGGGTGACAGAGAGGGTGGAGGGGCAGCAGGCCCTGGAGAAGGTGAGGTCCAGTTGACGGCCAGCTTTGTGGGTAGGAGGGGACGGAGAGAGACAGAAGTCGAAGGAGTGAAGGAGAGGGAGGAATCCAGCAGAGTGGCTGGGGTTGGAGAGATGGATGTTGAAGTCACCCAACAGGACAGTCGGGGTAGACAGAGAGGGGAGGGAGGAGAGTAGATAGTCGAGTTCATCCAGAAAGTGAGTGAGAGGCCCAGGGGGCGGTACAGAACAATGAGCAGGAGTTGACAGGGAGAGGTTAGTTGGACTGCATGAAATTCAAAGGTATTGACAGAGAGTGAGGTGAGATCGGAGGGGACAGAAAAGAGTAAGGAGGGGGAGAGGAGAAGACCCGTCCCACCTCCCCGTCCAGTGAGACGCGGGGTATGGGACAGGACGTAGAGAGAGGACTGGGCAGCAGGAGTAACAGTGTTATCAGGGGACAGCCAGGTTTCAGTGAGAGCAAGGAAATCGAGCAAGAGGTGGGAGGCAAAGGCAGATATGAAATCAGCTTTGTTAGCAGAAGAGTGACAGTTCCAGAGTGCACCAGAGAGTGTGCAGGAGGGGGGGGAGAGGCAGAGAAATGAGGTTAGAGGGGTTGGAGGAGCAGCAGCGGAGGGAGGGCAGAGGACAGAACAGGGATGTGAGAGACAGTCATAGCAGGACAAGCAAGACAAAAGGCACAGTAGGAGCAGTAGGGTGGAGGGTACAGACCTGACTAGTAGAGCCCCGTTAGGTTTGGATCTATTCGAACAGCATCTCAGCGCAGGCCTCCCCTTGCTGGACTCCCACAGCTAGACTCCCGGCTCTTTTGTTGAGGCTCTTCGGTTTGCTGGCGCTTATTGCTGGCGCCGAGATAAGCTGCTTGATTAAATGTTACACCTGCTTGGCAAAAGAACCAACTAAACTGTGTGGAAACCAATCAAATAGCAAAATCAACTGCTAATCAATTTAGCCACTCACCTGGTACTACTCACACACTAACTCAGCCAATTCAAACACCACCTTACAATGTCACCAAATGTAGTTAGTTAAAATTACTTGAAGCAGGAACTTATCTATCTGCCTCTGTCCCTGGTTACCTGTAGACTGAACTAATTACTAGATGCCCACCCTTAAATAACTCCCTTCACTTAGCAAGGGAACTAGCTGCTAACTGCTCTGGAGACAATAGTTTCACACACTTTAATGGGATCACACAACTACAGGAGCTGTGTGGAGACCAATTCAAATGCAAACTGCTCTATTCAAGTTAAACCACCCTACCTATCAGTGTTTTCACACTTTTACCATGGTGAATTTATCATAGTGTTTTCACACTTTTACCATGTTGAATTTATCAGTGTTTTCACACTTTAACCATGATGAATTTATCAGTGTTTTCACACTTTTACCATGTTGAATTGATCAGTGTTTTCACACTTTTACCATGTTGAATTGATCAGTGTTTTCACACTTTTACCATGTTGAATTTATCAGTGTTTTCACACTTTTACCATGTTGAATTTATCAGTGTTTTCACACTTTTACCATGGTGAATTTATCAGTGTTTTCACACTTTTACCATGTTGAATTTATCAGTGTTTTCACACTTTACCATGTTTTTACTTTGACCATGGTTTCCTACTATTTTAACATGCTTTCATTGTGCTTCACTATACTGGACCATGGTTAACCATGGTGTACTATAGTAAACATTTCTTAGAAACATCTATTATGGTATATATCATGGTATTTCCATGGTACAGTAACACAGTGAAAGCATGTTAAAACAGTAGGAAACCATGGTCAAAGTAAAGTAAAACCATGGGAAAAAGTGTGAAAACACTATGATAAATTCACCATGGGAAAAAGTGTGAAAACACTATGATAAATTCACCATAGTAAACTTGAATAAGGGAAAGTACACAGCTCTCAACTTGTTTAGATCAGCCACTGAACACTATCATTAACATTCTGAGTGCTTAAGAGTGTTGTTGTTACCAATAGGTTTCAAAGAGGATGTGACCTATTGTAAATGGGTTGCTGCCCCAGCCAGATGGTACAGGCAGTAGTGGCTTGGAGGTTGAGAGATATGTTTAAAGCAGTGATCCTCACACTTTAGTGGTTCAGGAACCATATTAGCCATCAGCATTACCCAATGAGCCACAGTACAGTATCACCCAGATGTAGAATAGCAAACACATATACATATAAAATACAGATCCTGTTACAGTCTCATAAGGCATGTACAAATGGGTTTGGTTGGATTCACTGTCGGCTTGCATTGTGAAAGAAAGCAGACGGCCTGACAGTGCACGTTTCAGAGGACGCTTGTCTTCGCCTCTCCCAAGTCACTGCAGGAGTTGCAGTGGTGAAAAAGATTTGGCAATTCCAAATTGGGTAGAAAATGGGGGTAAAATAATTGGCGATTCCAAATTTTAAAAAATAAAAGGCACGTACAAAAATAAACTTTTTCAATTTGACTTTAAAAGATTCCAGAGTTTTAGCATTTCTAATCATAATTGGAAGAGAATCCCAAAAACGGGCAGCATAGCTAAAGGCTTTAAGTCCAGACGATTGGAAACGATATTTTGGTACCACCAGTAGGTAAAGAACAAAGTGGAACTGTGGCAAAGTGGCTGCTGATTCAGACCGGATGCAGAGGTGATGCAGTGCAGAAACAATCACACGTGAAAACTGTAATCCAATTTGGAAATGTTCTTTTTATTGTTATTTTTTATTTTTACACAAATCCTGGTCTGGCGACTAAACAATAATCCTCCGGCAATACACCCCTGGTGTAAAGCTTGGCAGGAAAATAATAATGATTTGTAAACAAAACAAATAATAACACATTATCCGCTCCCACAATGCTACTAACACAAATCACCGGTCCGGGTGCGTGCAGTAGTGCTCAAGGTGGGTGATAACAAATAACGGTGACTGTGGTGTTGTTGTTCCGGGTAGTGCTGGCCCAAGGCGACAGGAACCGATTACAAGTCTCTGTCCCCTTTTTATGCTGTCATGCATGACCCCTTGGTAAACTAATACAGTTGCCTTTACAATCAGCGGCTGCTACATTGTTTACCTTCCGGGTCAATACGTTCTTGCAACAGAGATGCACCTTCTTCCAGACTGGCCAACTCCCAGACCCGGAAAAGAACTGTCAGTCCAGCCCGTCAAAAGAACTCTGTCCTCGCTGCTTAGCGCCCTCACAGGTCGGGAGGGAGATTTACAACCAAGATTCATTATATTTCTGTCACAGGAACATATGCAGTAAGAAGCTCCTGAAGATAGGAAAGCCCCGACCCATGGAGGACTTTCTACGTTATTGACCCCTACATTCCTATGTCAACAATCAACACATACCCACATTCCCAGTGAACAATAAATCGGTGATCCTGTGAACAATTAAACAGCACAAGACAAACATACAGTACGCAGCCTCCTTTTCCACACCTGCAAATCACTATGAACAGTTCACACATCCATACCTGTTTGTCAGCTCTCTCCTTCTCAGCCGAGACTGTATCATGGCCCTGGTGTCTCTCTTCAGTACACAGCCAGCAGATATAACTCTGATCGGTCTGACAGTACACTTCCAAAGCCCTTTGGTGTTGCTGGCAGAGTTTCTGCTCCAGATTCCCAGTAGATTTGGCCAGTCTGTGTTTCCTTAATGTGACAACCTCACAGTGCGGCTTGACGTGTGTCTCACAATAAGAGGCCAGGCATGTCAAACAGTATGTTCTAGTAATGTGTTGCACATCCCTGTCACCTCCATTAAACCACATGCTCCTGAAAATGCTACTTTACTGACTTTATTTAATGTTAGATCTCTGTCAAATAAAGTGCCCCTGATCAGTGAATTCATTACGGATTCTAACCTTGATATTTTATCTTTAACCCACACTTGGCACAGAGTTGATGACAATGTTTCTTTGATCGAGGCTTCTCCTCTAAATTAGTCTTTTCTTCACAGTGCTCATCTTACTGGTCGAGGAGGTGGACTTGCTACTTTCTTCCGCACTGAACTTAAAATCAAACAAGAGATCTTGAAGGGATATTCATCCTTTGAATTACTAATGCTAATTATTGATAACAAATGACCTGTTCTTATTGCAATTGTATATCCTCCACCCAAGTCTAAGTTACTTTTTTTTGACTGAATTTGGTGATTTTTTATCTATACTGTGTTAACTATGATAGTTATTTTATTGGGTGACTTTAATATCCATGTGGACATTGATACTGATTCTAATGGTTCAGAATTTTTGAAGCTATTGGATTCTCTAAATTATGTACGGCATGTTAGAGGTCATACTCATAATCGTGAGAATACTTTAGATCTAGTGAGTTCTCGTGGTTTGGATGTTCAAAATATAGTAACTGCTGACCTTTCTGTTTCAGATCATCTTGCAATTCATTCTGAGATCAAACTACCCTTAATTGTTAAAAAAAATGATTCTATAGCTCCTGTTAAAAAGCGGAGGGTGTTTTCCAAAAGAAGCACTCCATGGTTTCATGATTTTACTCGGAAACTGAAATGTGATAGAAGAATTCCAAACTGCATGTTCATGATCTTGCGTGGAAAATCCACCTTCTATTACTTCTACCTTTAATATTGGTTCAATGTTTAGTTGCACTTTTTATAGTTTTTAAAATTCTTCCAAAATAGAATTCTTGATATTAGAGATCAGATCTTACAGACTCCTTCTATTATGGACTTTTCCTCCTACTTTGAATTAATTTATTCTTTGAATTAACACAGAGAATTGTGAGGGTCTGGAACCAACTCCTCTTGTTTGTAAACTTTATTATGTTCTTAACTAGACCTGAAAAAGTTATGATGGAGCCTTTCTCGTTAGTTACTTTGCAAGAGCTGACAGCATTAGTTAGGCATATGAGACCAACCACTTGTGCCCTGGATCCTAAACTTCTAAACTATTAAAATATGTATTTAGTGTTGCTAATATGAGCATTTTAACAATTATAAATGAATCCCTTTCATCTGGTATAGTTCCCTCTGCACTTAAGGTTGCAGTGGTTAAACCCCTGCTTAAAAAAGTCATTTGGATCCTACAGTTATTAACAGCTATAGGCCAATTTCCAATCTTCCATTTTTAGCCAAGGTCTTGGAGAAAGTTGTTGCCAATCAGTTGCTCAAATTTTTAGCTTCTATGCTTTATTTGAGAAATTTCAGTCTGGATTTCGATCTGCACATATTGCAGCACTGAGACGGCTCTTGTTAGGGTAGTAAATTATCTTTTGATAAGCTCTGACTCTGGCTTTCCTTCAGTTTGAATTCTTCTTGATCTTAGCTCTGCCTTTGACACCATGGACCATTCCATTCTATTAATCGGCTTGGGAGTTTAATGGGTTTGGCAGGCGGTGTCCATTCTCGGTTTAGGTCTTATCTTTCTGATAGGTTTCAATACGTTTCTGTCGGGGAGATGAAGTCTGATTTGTCAGAGGTTGTCTGTGGTGTTCCTCAGGGTTCTATTTTAGGTCCCCTGTTGTTTTCATTATATATGTTGCTATTGGGTGATATTATCCGCAGGCATGGAGTGAATTTCCATTGTTACGCAGATGATACTCAGCTGTGCTTGTCTTTCAATCCAGGCAATCCCTCCACTGGGGCGCTATTAGCTGCTTGCTTTGCTTTGTGGACATAAAGTGTTGGATGTCTCAAAATTTTCTGATGTTGAATTCTGATAAAACGGAGGTCATGCTTGTGGGTTCACAGCACCAATTAAAAAATGTTGATTTATATAAAATAGATCTTAGCAGCCTTTCCTCAGAACTAAAACTTGAAGCAAGAAATTTGGGGGTCATTTTTGATCTATCATTTGAGTCCCATATTAGGAAATTACTAAAGCATCTTTTCATCATTTGAGAAATATAGCTAAACTTAGATCTATTATTTCTGTATCTGATGCTGAGAGGCTAATGCACGCCTTTGTTTCATCGAGAATCGACTATTGTAATGCACTTTTTTCTGGGATTCCAAAGTATTTGGTGTCTCGCTTGCAGCTTATTCAGAATGCTGCTGCAAGAATTCTAACTAAAACCAGAAAAGGTGAACATATTACTCCTGTCTTGGCCCCCTTACTTTAGAACAATACACACACCTTACGTAAACAGTTGTAGCAACACATGGGAAAATGTAACACAATAAAATACAAATGTCCTTATGTATCCTTTAATGCTGAGATCAAACTTCCTGTAATACCTTTTCTTACATAGCTGGCATTTAATAGTATCATTCTGATCCCAGTATTGTCCAACACACTTTGAGCAGAAGCTGTGCCTGCAGGGAGTGGAGATTTGAACCGGGTACGTTCTGGTTACAAGCCCTTTTGTTTAACCACTTCTTTAATCATTAATTCTATTTAAATGACCAGCATGCGGTACTTTTTCCATGCATTGTTTACCACACATATGGTTACTTTTTCAGGTAAGTGAATACAGCAGGTGTACAAAGCACGAGGTAAGAGGCTTACTGCATGGTAAACTCGTTAACGCTGTTTACTGCAGGAGGCCCTATGTATTTATAATTTGATGAACTGTGAGCTTATTCAGTTCATACACAGAGAGTGCAGACTGTCTGTCACAGTTCAGCATGAAGAGCCTGATGCAGTTTTCTCCCCATCAGACTGTTCCCATGTTCTAATCATAAGAACATAAGCAAGTTTACAAATGAGAGAAGGCCATTTGGCCCATCTTGCTTGTTTGGTTGTTTGTAGCTTATTAATCCCAGAATCTCATCAAGCAGCTTCTTGAAGGATCCCAGGGTGTCAGCTTCAACAACATTACTGGGGAGTTGGTTCCAGACCCTGACAATTCTCTGTGTAAAAAAGTGCCTCCTATTTTCACACGCACACTCACATGCACACACACACACGCACACACACATGTACATATACTGGTAAAAAAGTGCCTCCTATTTTCTGTTCTGAATGCCCCTTTATCTAATCTCCATTTGTGACCCCTGGTCCTTGTTTCTTTTTTCAGGTCAAAAAAGTCCCCTGGGTCGACATTGTCTACACCTTTTAGGATTTTGAATGCTTGAATCAGATCACCGCATAGTCTTCTTTGTTCAAGACTGAATAGATTCAATTCTTTTTGTCTGTCTGCATACGACATGCCTTTTAAACCCGGGATAATTCTGGTTGCTCTTCTTTGCACTCTTTCTAGAGCAGCAATATCCTTTTTGTAACGAGGTGACCAGAACTGAACACAATATTCTAGGTGAGGTCTTACTAATGCATTGTAAAGTTTTAACATTACTTCCCTTGATTTAAATTCAACACTTCTCACAATATATCCAAGCATCTTGTTGGCCTTTTTTTATAGCTTCCCCACATTGTCTAGATGAAGACATTTCTGAGTCAATATAAACTCCTAGGTCTTTTTCATAGTTCCCTTCTTCAATTTCAGTATCTCCCATATGATATTTATAATGCACATTTTTATTGCCTGCATGCAATACTTTACATTTTTCTCTAATAAATTTCATTTGCCATGTGTCTGCCCAGTTCTGATTGCTGTCTAGATCATTTTGAATGACCTTTGCTGCTGCAACAGTGTTTGCCAATCCTCCTATTTTTATGTCGTCTGCAAATTTAACAAGTTTGCTTACTATACCAGAATCTAAATCATTAATGTAGATTAGGAATAGCAGACGACCTAATACTGATCCCTGTGGTACACCACTGGTTACCTCGCTCCATTTTGAGGTTTCTCCTCTAATCAGTACTTTCTGTTTTCTACATGTTAACCACTTCATAATCCATGTGCATGCATTTCCTTGAATCCCTACTGTGTTCAGTTTGAGAATTAATATTTTATGAGGGACTTTGTCAAAAGCTTTCTGGAAATCTAAATAAACCATGTTGTATGCTTTGCAGTTATCCATTTTCAATGTTGCATCCTCAAAAAAGTCAAGTTGGTTAGTTAGACACGATCTCCCTTTCCTAAAACCATGCTGACTGTCTCCCAGAATATTGTTACCATATATGTAATTTTCCATTTTGGTTCTTATTATAGTTTCCATAAGTTTACATATAATAGAAGTCAGGCTTATTGGTCTGTAGTTACCTGGTTCGGTTTTGTCTCCCTTTTTGTGGATCGGTATTACGTTTGCAATTCTCCAGTCTGTCGGTACAACCCCTATGTCAAGAGACTTTTGCATGATCTTGGTTAGCGGTTTGTAAATAACTTCTTTCATTTCTTTGAGTACTATTGGGAGGATCTCATCCGGCCCAGGGGATTTGTTTATTTTAAGAACTCCTAGTCCCTTTAACACTTCTGCCTCTGTTATGCTAAAGTTATCTAAAACTATTTCTTTTCTTCGTCTGTGATTTTGCCATTTGTGTCCCTTAGACATTTAACTTCCTCTTTGAATGTTCTCTTGCTGTTATAATATTGGAAAAACATTTTGGAATTGTTTTTAGCCCCCTTAGCAATATTGGCCTTTATAATGTCCTTTTTGACTTGTGTTTGCAGTTCTAAGTACTCTTTCTGTGTACTTTGTTTTTGGTCCCTTTTAAACGCTCTGAAAAGTGCCTTTTTTCGCTGAATTTTTTTTTTTAATTGATCTATTAAAGCATTTTGGCCATTTTGTTTTAGATTTAGATTTGTCTACTTTTGGGATGTAATTGTTTTGTGCATCTAGTACTACATTTTTAGAAAAACAGCCATCATTTTTCTGTGGATCTACTTCTGTTAGTCTCTGTTTCATACATTCATAGTTTGCTTTTCTAAAATTGTAAATTGGTCATCTAAATGCTGAAGTGGCTCAAATTTGTAGGATGTTTGGATTTCTTGTGGTTGTGTTTGACGGTTTCTTTTTTCCCTGCTTCTGCCTATCTGAACCCAGCTGTTTCGACTCTCTTCCATCTCCGTGGTAGCTTTCAGTCTGCTAGGGGTGCAGACTTCCATGAATTGTGGGTGTGTCAGCTCCTCAAGCTCCTGTTGCTGTCTCATTTCCTCCAGCTCCTTTTCTTGCAGACTTACTCATTGGAGCAAGTCCTGGATCGAGCGGCACTTTACACACACTTGGTTGAGCTCTGTTGGGTTTTCTCGAATTTCCCACATCATGCAGTTGTCACAGATTACTGGCTTGAAGACCTTTTTTTTTTGGAAGTTTAGTTTAGCTTCTGCAGCTGTCAACCTGCTTTCAAACTGCTTCTAACTGCGTTGTACTTGTCCACGATTGTACTTCTCCCACGATGTCACTTCCACACGCTGTCGCTGGGAAGACTGACTGCCTGCGTTTATTTGTGCTGCAGGCTCCGCCTCTCCCCCGTGTCTCAGAATGCCGCGGAATTTGAATCAGCTGCTCCAAGTTTCAGCTTGTTATCAGAAAAATACACACAGCTGTAAGGCTTTAAGCCGCAATGTTTTCTGATTAAAGCAACTCCAGGTTTTATTTAAAGATGTAATTCCTCCTTTCTGCTTCTAACTTCTAATTGCATTGTACTTGTCCACGACTGTACTTCTCCCACTTCTGTTAGTCTCTGTTTCATACCTTCATAGTTTCCTTTTCTAAAATTGTAAACCTTAGCTTTAGTCATTACTTTTTGGGTTTTAAAAAACACCTCAAATGAGACCATGTTGTGGTCTGAGTTTGCCAATGGCTCTCTGACCTCTGTTGTAGTTATTCTGTCTTCGTTATTTGAAAAGACTACTTCAAGGCATGCCTCCCCTCTAGTTGGTGCCTTGACAAATTGCATTAGGAAGCAGTCATTTGTTATTTCCACCATTTCAATTTTGTCCGTCGTGCTCCCCACCGGGTTCTCCCATTTCATATGGGGGAAGTTGAAATCCCCCATAAGTATGACTTTTCCTATTCTACACGCATTTCTAATGTCATTGTATAACAGATTATTTTGCTCAGTGTCTGAATTTGGCGGTCTATAGCATGCTCCTATTATTATGCTGTGACAGGATTGGCAGAGGTTGAGACTCAGAGACAGTTTGAAGTTCAAAATAAAGCTTTTTAATAAACAAAAATAATCAAATAAACAGGCACAAGGGCCAAACAAAAAGGTTTCCAGCACAAAATAAACACCAAACAAAACTTACAAATAAAGTTTCCAGGCTGGGCGTTGCCTTCACTGGTCAAAAAACACAGCACACACAAAAACACTTCTCCTCTTCTAGAACTCTCCCCCCTAGCCAGGGCCTCTCCCCTGGCTTTTATCCCCTGTGGCTGGAGCCCAATTAATCAATAATTGCTGATTATTCAATTAGGGCTCCAGCCTCATTCTCGCATGTTTTCCTGGCAGGGAAGAATTTTAATCCCCTCCCTGCCAGTCCCAACCACATTCAGTCCCCCGTCACATATGCCCTTTGAATTTCTATCCATTATTATTATTATTATTATTTTATTATTTATTTCTTAGCAGACGCCCTTATCCACAGCGACTTACAATTGTTACAAGATATCACATTACACATTATTTCACATTATACAGATACTACATTATTTTACATACAATTACCCATTTATACAGTTGGGTTTTTACTGGAGCAATCTAGGTAAAGTACCTTGCTCAAGGGTACAACAGCAGTGTCCCCCACTGGGGATTGAACCCACAACCCTCCGGTCAAGAGTCCAGAGCTCTAACCACTACTCCACACTGCTGCCCATTAGTAAAGGGGCTGAATAATTTTGCACATCCAATTTTTCAGTTTTTTATTTGTTAAAAAAGTTTGAAATATCCAATAAATTTCGTTCCACTTCATGATTGTGTCCCACTTGTTGTTGATTCTTCACAAAAAATTACAGTTTCATATCTTTATGTTTGAAGCCTGAAATGTGGCAAAAGATCGCAAAGTTCAAACTCTCTCCAGAAGTTCAGTGAGGATCTCTGAATGATCCAATGTTGACCTAAATGACTAATGATGATAAATAGAATCCACCTGTGTGTAATCAAGTCTCCGTATAAATGCACCTGCACTGTGATAGTCTCAGAGGTCCGTTTAAAGCGCAGAGAGCATCATGAAGAACAAGGAACACACCAGGCAGGTCCGAGATACTGTTGTGGAGAAGTTTAAAGCCGGATTTGGATACAAAAAGATTTCCCAAGCTTTAAACATCCCAAGGAGCACTGTGCAAGCGATAATATTGAAATGGAAGGAGTATCAGACCACTGCAAATCTACCAAGACCTGGCCGTCCCTCTAAACTTTCAGCTCATACAAGGAGAAGACTGATCAGAGATGCAGCCAAGAGGCCCATGATCACTCTGGATGAACTGCAGAGATCTACAGCTGAGGTGGGAGACTCTGTCCATAGGACAACAATCAGTCGTATACTGCACAAATCTGGCCTTTATGGAAGAGTGGCAAGAAGAAAGCCATTTCTTAAAGATATCCATAAAAAGTGTTGTTTACAGTTTGCCACAAGCCACCTGGGAGACACACCAAACATGTGGAAGAAGGTGCTCTGGTCAGATGAAACCAAAATCGAACTTTTTGGCAACAATGCAAAACATTATGTTTGGCGTAAAAGCAACACAGCTCATCACCCTGAACACACCATCCCCACTGTCAAACATGGTGGTGGCAGCATCATGGTTTGGGCCTGCTTTTCTTCAGCAGGGACAGGGAAGATGGTTAAAATTGATGGGAAGATGGATGGAGCCAAATACAGGACCATTCTGGAAGAAAACCTGATGGAGTCTGCAAAAGACCTGAGACTGGGACGGAGATTTGTCTTCCAACAAGACAATGATCCAAAACATAAAGCAAAATCTACAATGGAATGGTTCACAAATAAACATATCCAGGTGTTAGAATGGCCAAGTCAAAGTCCAGACCTGAATCCAATCGAGAATCTGTGGAAAGAACTGAAAACTGCTGTTCACAAATGCTCTCCATCCAACCTCACTGAGCTCGAGCTGTTTTGCAAGGAGGAATGGGCAAAAATTTCAGTCTCTCGATGTGCAAAACTGATAGAGACATACCCCAAGCGACTTACACCTGTAATCGCAGCAAAAGGTGGCGCTACAAAGTATTAACTTAAGGGGGCTGAATAATTTTGCACGCCCAATTTTTCAGTTTTTTATTTGTTAAAAAAGTTTGAAATATCCAATAAATTTCGTTCCACTTCATGATTGTGTCCCACTTGTTGTTGATTCTTCACAAAAAATTACAGTTTCATATCTTTATGTTTGAAGCCTGAAATGTGGCAAAAGGTCGCAAAGTTCAAGGGGGCCGAATACTTTCGCAAGGCACTGTATGTGGCCCTCCACAATATTTTAGTGGGGAACACTGCTTTATATAATAAGTTTTAAAAAAACTCCCGCCCCTACGCAGCACGTACGTTTTCAGAGTAATAAACGTGACAAAAAAATAAAACCCAGAGAAGAGACTAGAGGAAGGCTGCATTTCAGGATCAGATTTTGCTAGTTAAATTGTCAATTTTATTTAATTTTAAATAATGCCGTCAGACATTTGGAAATACGCTGTTTGTGGAGTTTTAATGAGCTTCTGTGGCAAAACTAGCAACCTACGGGATCATTTAGTAAGACAGCACCCGACAAAATACGACAGCAGGAACACAAGTAAAAAAACAAAAGTAAGCAACACCTTCAGTGACAGCTTATTTTGGAAAGAAAATCCAAAAGGCATTAGAGCAAAATAAATAACAGGCTTGATCGTGGATGTTGACACACAAGATAGCAGACCTCTTAGTATAGTAGAGGGAGCTACATTTAAAAATCTGATTGCGAATCTTGTTCCGGGCTATGAAATGTCCTGTCGAAAGACAATCTCCAAATGCATTACTCTGGATCACGAAACTGCAAAGGAAAAGCTTAGACAGGATTTAAGCCAGGAAGGTAATTCAATGTCCATCACTACCGATGTATGGACAAGCATGGCACAAGAAGCATCACCTGCCATTACATTAACAAAACTAGGAACTCGAGTCAAAAGTATTAGCGACACGAAAATTACATGAGAGACACACAGCTGTGAATTTAGCAGAAGCGATCAATCAGATAAACACAGAGTTTGAAGTGGCTACAAAAGTAATAGCTTGTGTTCATGACAACGCGGGCAACGTGTGCAGAGCAATATCTTTGCTTTCTGCACGCGAGTGTGCTATGTTACTTTATATAAATCTCTGCGTTCAGAAAAGCTTGGAGGATGTACGGCAAGTCCATACGTTAGTGACAGCAGCAAGGAGACTGGTTGCACATTTTAAAAAGTCTGAGATGGCAGCAAGCGCTTTAAATAGGAAACAAACAGAAATGCTGGACACACAAAAAGCACCACTCAAGTTAATACAGGACATACAAACAAGGTGGAACACGGTTTATTATATGTTTGAACGCCTTCTTGAATTAAAATGGCCAGTTCTTGCTGTTTTGTCCAAAAAGTCTGACGTAGCTACTTTAGATCTCACGACTGAGCAGTGGAAGCTAATGGCTGAGATACTACCTCTACTACTGCGTAATTTGTCTCATCGATTCTGTTTACATCAGCTGAATGACCCAAGTAATGAGGTTATGCCACTGCTTTTTGAGTCATTTCTTGACTCCATGATTTCACCATCTGGATTTCCTATCCGAACAGGCCAAAGCCCACTGTCTTCCAAACTAGTGGTGGAGGACAACCTCGAAAATGACAGAAATCGTGCCTGTACAAGTGAGTGCAGCACAGAGGACTTACCAGTTAAAAAGAAAATGAAGACCGAACAAGCAATGGAATTGTTACTTCGTGGACGGCAACAAACACACACTACTTCCAAGGAAACCTTAATCCAACAAGAGATGACGATTTATGCTTCTGAAACTCCATTAAATATCAGTGAAGATCCCCTGATTTGGTGCAAAAATAACCAGACGCGCTTTCCCAACCTAGCAGCCTTGGCAAAGAGCATGTTAAGTATCCCTGGAACATCGGTCCCGAGCGAGCGAGAGTTCAGCAAAGCAGGGATGCTTGTGAGCAAACTCCGTTCTTCTTTGAAACCGGGGAATGTGGATGCTGTATATTTCTGAATAAAAACAGTAAATAAGCTCTGGAGAGAGCACAGACTTTGTTACTTTAAATAGTTATTCTTGTGTTCCCCATTGGAGTCCCCCCCCCCCCCATCCAGTTGCTGTCAAGACATCTTAAGGTAAGACAGTAATATTTTTAATGTTTTATTAACTTTTTGTGGGGAACCTCGCCGACAGTGTGACTAGACATAAATAATTATAAATGTGTAGTTTTAAGTTGAACTGGACAAACGTTTACTTTTCGTGATTAGATTTGATGAAAATATATGTACATATTATTTACACGTTTCTTTTGCGTTATGAAAAAAACAATGTATCGGGTCTTTATGAAAACGATGCATCGATAGTAAAAAAAACCCACTATCGTCCCAGCCCTATCATCTAGACAATGTGGGGAAGCTATAAAAGAAGGCCAACAAGATGCTCGGATATATAGTGAAAAGTGTTGAATTTAAATCTAGGGAAATAATGTTAAAACTTTACAATGCATTAGTAAGACCTCATCTAGAATACTGTGTTCAGTTCTAGTCACCTCGCTACAAAAAGGATACTGCTGCACTAGAAAGAGTACAAAGAAGAGTGACCAGAATTATTCCGGGTTTAAAAGGCATGCCGTATGCAGAGAGGCTAAAAGAATTTAATCTATTCAGTCTTGAACAAAGAAAACTATGCGGTGATCTGATTCAAGCATTCAAAATTCTAAAAGGTATTGACAATGTCGACCCTGGGGAGTTTTTTGACATGAAAAAAGAAACAAGGACCAGGGGTCACAAGTGGAGATTATGTTCTTATGTTCTAGTTACTAAATGACAAATACATTATGATATTCTGAAGCAGCTTTTAGTGATTGGCTTCCTGTGCCTTGAAGGATTGGTTTGAAGCAGTGCAATGATTTGAATGACATCCTCCTTATCAGCCAGAACACACTCTGAGATCTGCTGATGCTGCCTTCTGTGTATTCTGAGGGTGAATCACAAAAGGAAGGGAGAGGCTGGTTTCTGTTCTAATGCTCCTGGACTCTGGAACTTTACATTATCTTTTTTGTTTTATCAGAGATTCACCCTCAATTGCTATTTTAAAATCTCGACTAAAACCATATTTTTATAATATTGCCTTTACTTAACTTAAAATGTTTTAGTTTGAGTTCTGACGTTACTCTTTGCCTTTGATGAGTATAATGATTAGATTGTATTTGATTGTTTTTCTTCTTACCATCTTTTTTTCCTTGCTGTTGTTAAATTTTGTGCTTTGTTTTGTACTCCACATGAATGGCGCTTTATCTTCTTGAGAGCTACCATACAATATACTGTACAAGACAAGTACAAATTGCAAATAATATACTGCATGGTCTCGAGAGGCAACCTGATCAGACATTTACAGTGGAAAAAAACAATTTTAATTTGCCAAAATGTGTCAAATTAAAGATTCTGTACCATAACGCAACACATAGACTGAGGTCTCACGAGGATATAAATATTTATTATTTTTATTAAATGGGATTCAGCAGACATTTCATTTGATTTATTTTATGTATTTATATAGCGCCTTTCATGCCGAAGCAGCTCAAAGCGCTTTACAAAGAAAATACATTTAAAATACAAACACAACAGCATACTGTATATAGTAAGTAAACATATATAAATACTAATATATACTAATATATACAGTCACCTCCAGAATTATTGGCACCCTTGATAAAGATGAGCAAAAAAGGCTGTGTAAAATAAACAACACAGGTAATTAGCTGTATTTTATGCTCAAATATATGGGAAAACCATATTCTAATACAATTGCTCAGAGAAAACGTTTTTTTTTTATTAACAAGTAATCAAATGTTTTTAAAAAGATGCCAGAATTATTGGCACCCCTAAAGATTCTTATAAATAAAATCAAACAAAATTAAATCTGCATTAACATTCTACTTCTTTAAGTTCATCTCAGTCTTAAGGAACTGTATTGTGGACTTCCATGGCTTCCTGTTTCACTGGGGTATAAAAATGAGGTAACACGCATATGAAATCCATTTGTCATCCATCACCATGGGGAAAGGCAAAGAACTCACAAATGAAAAGAGACAAATGGTTGTTGACCTTCATAAATCAGGCAATGGGTACAAAACAATAGCTAAAAAACTAAATATACCACTTACCACTATTAGGGCAATAATTAAGAAGTTCAAATCCACTGGAACAGTGGTAAACTTGCCTGGTAGAGGACACAAGTGTATCTTGCCCCCACG
>NW_026708795.1:0-34777 GCF_902713425.1 Acipenser ruthenus
AATGTTGTATTGTAAGAAAGATGTATATTATGGGAGTACATTTCTTTATGGAAACACAGAGAGAGAGAGAGAGAGAGAGAGAGAGAGAGAGAGAGAGAGAGAGAGAGAGAGAGAGAGAGTGAGAGAGAGAGAGAGAGAGAGAGAGAGAGAGAGAGAGAGAGAGAGAGAGAGAGAGAGAGAGAGAGAGGTATTTTCACTAGTTTAATTCCTGAAAATGAGGACTGGGAATGTATGGTTTTAAACTTCTGTGTAGAAAATTAATATGGCTGTTATATTATAAGGCTCTGTTTAAATATCAAGTCTTTAGATATTTTCAGGTGATTAAAATTATGAAATATTGTTTTTTTTTGTTGTTTTTTGTATTTTCATAGAACAAAAGCAAATGAGCATATTGTTTCAGAGAAGGTGCTACCAGTAGAATGCAGAGAAGTGCCACAAACCTCAACAAGTGTTCATGTTTGGACCGCATGTTATACATTGCCTATATTTCCTCCAGTTGTACAGATGGCCCTTGATAGAAAGGACATTGGTTTCAAATCAAAAGACAAATCTGCCCTTCGTGCAGCTCTAATACAGACTCTGTTTGATGACCTCAGCAAATATACGCTGTAAGAACTGAGATTTCGGTGTTTGTTTTAGATACATAGGCAACCAATTTTAGAATAATTACATAACATAAAATAGCATATTCATTTTTAAAATGATTACTATTTTTTTTTTAAATCTATCATAACAGCAATATTTTATTCAAGAGAAAAAGTTTTATTAAATTCATTTTGATAATGCTTTTCAGCATGTTTTTTTTGTAAATTAAAGCAATTGTAAAATGCAACTGTATTTCATGACATTATTTCTCAAATATATATTTTTCTTACAATTCACTTACAATTCATATGCCTATATTATTTTCTAATCTGTATATTTAGGTATCCAGACCACATAATGTACAGTACTGTGCTAAGTACTTTGTGCTGTAAGTACAGATTTCTAAGGGATGACAGCCAAACTGGATATGTGAGTATACATTTGGTAGTTATATTCATAAAAGAAATAGTCGAATAAACATTAATTTGTCAAAATTATGCAGCGTTAAATATATTTTTACTAGTTGATATGTATTTTTTATAGCCAGATAATGGACATAGGTTTAACTTTCTATCATTGTTTCAGGCTACTCTACTTGAAATACTGAGAAATAAATTCAAAAAAGAGAGAAAGACACTTATTTCAGTGGAGACTGTAGAAGACATGAAAAAAAAGTTTGGTGCTGTGGGTCGAGGAAGGAAGCGTGCACCAGAGCAACAGCAACCGCTCATGAAAAAGAGAAGAGAATCTGTAAGCCTAACTCTTGGATCTGCATTGACAGAAATAGATTGAAATAGAATTACATACTTTATATATGTACATACATGCGATTGTGTAGTTTATTAGCTAATTGGCTTTCATGGAGAGTACTTGATCTTTAGCATTTTTCCAGAGTAAAGAAAAGCACAGAGAATACATGCAGTAAATGCCTGATCATAAGTATTGAATTACTTAACGTTATGATACATATTGCAGATGCAAAGTGAGGAGTTCCCAGGAGAAGACGAGCATAGTATTGCCAAACACTTGGACTCCATAAGAAAAGAAATAACGAAATTGAGGCCGAACATTGAAGCCATATGTGACAGCATGAATAGAACTGTACACACTCGGGAAAGAATGATGGAGAAGAAGTCCACTGAAGAAGTCCTTGGTCTGTTTCCATTCCTAAAGCATCCTAAACTGGTAGGTACTAGTTTTTATTCTACTATGGTGATTGATGAGAAATTAATATTTTTAGTTATAAGCATGTATAATCACTTTAATTAGTCCTCCTAGGTGACCTTTCTGCATCAGCAATCCACCTGCTCCAGCTTTTACAAAACTCCACTGCTCCTGGTTTTTCCCATGCAACTTCTTTCTGCTCGCATTCAGTTTAGTTTGATTTTGTTTTATTTATTGATTTTTTTAACTACTACATTATTTGTAAGTATTCAACTCTTTTTTACAGCTGTGTATATCGCCTTGGATAAAGGCATATGATAAATAAATAAATATAATAATAACTTTAGCATCTGTATTTTAGCTGTTGCACGAAGTAGAACTACGTTTTGGAGTAAACTTGGAACGGAACCTAATGAGTGGCCTATCCAGAATGGTAGATGCTATTTTCAGACTTTCTAGTGGGCATCTTCTAACTACTGTGATGTCCTACATTGAAGATGCTTCAGATAAGGACACAGGGAAATGGTAATGTATAAGAAATATTTATTGTACATCAAATTGTTTTGACCTATCTCAGAATAGGATCTATAAATAACTATTAAACAGAAAATGATGCAACTTCATTTCATACACTTGGAGCATAATATTTCATGGGGAAGATAGCTGGTATTTAACTCTCACAGGGGCATAAAAACCAATGCGAAAAAACCTGCATGAACAGATTTTTAGAAACTTTGTTGATACTGTTCTTAACATTTTTTTGCTCCAATCCACAATAACGTTTGTATCAGTGGTGGTCAGTCCTGGTCCTGGAGAGCTACAGTCGTGTGTGTGTTTTTTTTTAGGTACCTTTAAATCATTTAAACTATTCTTTATCTGTGCAGTTTAGCAAGTAATGAATTCATGAATGTAACTGAGAGCACTGGTGGAATGCAAAGCCAAATATCCTGTACCTCTCAGACCAGGGTTGCTCAACATTCTTCCGTTTGCTTTGTACTTTGTATATGATCTGATACCCTATTTGTAGGACTGAGAATGAATGCTGCATTGTTGCTGTTGCCAGCTTTGTTTCGAGAGAGGGAAAATCTGTTTGTTGTTGACCAAGTAAGTTAATTGAGCTCTACTTTTTAAATGTAGCTTAACTGAATTGATGTTTTCAATGTTAAATACAAAGTCAAATTATCATTTAGAGATATCTCAAAATGAGTTTGAGATATCTCCAAATTAATTCCTGATATCTGTAAACCATTTGAGATATCTTAAAATATGTTAAGATATCTCTAATTATTTCAAAATATTTTAAGATATATTCAACTGATTTAAGGATATTTTGAAATATTTAAAGATATCTGTTAAATATTTAAAGGTATCTCTTAATTTGGCTTGCCATAAATGTGTACTTAATGAATTATGAGGGAGACTTGTAGGCAATTAACAGGAGTTTAAGACGTTCCTCGCTGTTTTAAGTGAGATCCGACAGTTAAAATGTTTTTAAAGGGAGGAATATTACGAAATCCCTTTAAAGTAGCCGCAGCCCCACCACACGAGCCGCCACTGCTTGTAGGTATGGTGAGATGCTGCTGAAGTACAATTTCACATAATTTATTGTTGAATAAAGTTATTAATTATTATTTTAAAATCTATACAGGTACCACCATCACCTACGCCAACTATCGTTTTCAAGGGAACAACAAGCCCATTGGCAGCAGATGACATCTCTGTTTGTGTTGATGGAATTGAGATACTCAGTGATTATCCAGGAATGGATATCACCCTTGCTGTTGAATGTATTTTTTCTCTTTATTTTTCCTTGGGCATTGAGTATCCTAAAGCTCTAAAAAATTGTCTGACTTTCATGGAAAGGTACTTCATGAAGCTGAGTATCTCTGACAAAGTACCTTTGCCAGTGTTAAAGATGTACAGTCAAATAACTGCACTTTTACTTGGGGAATAATTATATTGATCTGATGGAATGCCATTTTAACATTTAATCTGAAATTAAATGAATTTATTGTGTCAACTATTTAATTTGATTACAAAAACAGAATATTTGATATAAAAATGTAATTGTACATATAAAAAAAAGTATTTATTTTAAATGTAAATGGCTGATTAGAAAATTAATTGTTTATAACAAATGTAAATTGTTTTTAATAGAAGTTTTGATCTCAAAAAACTAATAAACATTCAGTCTTAATTTATAGATATCATAAACTCATAATAAGCTCTGATCTAAATACTGTACTGTAGCTCTTCTAATTTGTGCCACCAAAAAATGAATAAGAAAAAAGAAACCCACGTTCATCAGTTTCAATATACATTTTATCTCAGCTTTTTCAAGGTCTATTACATGTTCTTGAAAATGTATTTTGTGTAAGTTTCAGGAAAATCTGTGGGATGCATAGATTTATTTTCCAGTTTGCTGCGAGACCCTTTTTTTCACTGTGTAAATAATATGGTTTAATTATTAAAAACACACAGGTTGAATAAAACGGTGTAAAACTGTATATAACTAAACCTGAAACTACTCTAATGGTTTAACCTGTAAAAACAATAAATTGTTATATAAATGTTTAATAAATAAATTGTTGGCATCCTGAATGGAGTGATTTATCAAAGCACTTACACTTCTGAGGTTGGGGGATTCTAAAGGATGTGAAGAGCTCTTAACGGTATACATTTGTTTTTTCTCAGATGAACCAAACAACCCTCCATAGAATGTTAATTGTAAGGTTCAATAGTGTAACTCTTATGGTTCTATATTAAACCTCAATAGAAGGTTCTTCAGAGGAACCAATATGGTTCTGTATTATACCATTAATATAAGAACCATGGTGGTTCTTTATTAAACCTCTAATGCAGGGTTCTTCCAAAGAACCATTTTAAAAGGTTCCATATAGCACTTCAAAATGGTTCCAAATCTATACCAGCAGATAGAACCTTTTAGGGTTCTATATTGTACCCTTTTTTCTAAGAGTGTACTGCATAAAAAAACGAGTGTGTTGTCGTGGCAGTTGGTGATCAAAGAAATAAAACAAAATAAAATCAATAAATAATAATGTCATAGACTTAAAGTCATACCTTTGAAGTCATAATGCATTGCAAGTGTTATTAGGGAATGTTGTGCTGTGTTTTCAAGCGCTTCAATGTGACAGCGGGTGCGTTCACGGAGATCAAGAGCAGCCGGAGATGAAGAGCAGCCGCCGCAGGGGAGGGATACCATGGTAAATAGGTTACCTATTTACCATGGTATCTCTCCCCTGGGTGCGTTGTGTTTTGGTGAGCAGGAAAGCAGCGGGCGGGATGGCGAGCTTGTCCTGCTGCTCCAACACAAGCTACTTTAAGAGCCCGTACGATGCGGTCAATGGGTGAAGTTCGTCAGGAGTACTGCATAAAAAAAAAAACGAGTGTGTTGTCGTGGCAGTTGGTGATCAAAGAAATAAAACAAAATAAAATCAATAAATAATAATGTCATAGACTTAAAGTCATACCTTTGAAGTCATAATGCATTGCAAGTGTTATTAGGGAATGTTGTGCTGTGTTTTCAAGCGCTTCAATGTGACAGCGGGTGCGTTCACGGAGATCAAGAGCAGCCGGAGATGAAGAGCAGCCGCCGCAGGGGAGGGATACCATGGTAAATAGGTTACCTATTTACCATGGTATCTCTCCCCTGGGTGCGTTGTGTTTTGGTGAGCAGGAAAGCAGCGGGCGGGATGGCGATCTTGTCCTGCTGCTCCAACACAAGCTACCTTAAGAGCCGGTACGATGCGGTCAATGGGTGAAGTTCGTCAGGAGTACTGCATAAAAAAAAAAAACGACTGTGTTGTGGTGGCAGTTGGTGATCAAAGAAATAAAACAAAATAAAATCAATAAATAATAATGTCATAGACTTAAAGTCATACCTTTGAAGTCATAATGCATTGCAAGTGTTATTAGGGAATGTTGTGCTGTGTTTTCAAGCGCTTCAATGTGACAGCGGGTGCGTTCACGGAGATCAAGAGCAGCCGGAGATGAAGAGCAGCCCGCCGCAGGGGAGGGATACCATGGTAAATAGGTTACCTATTTACCATGGTATCTCTCCCCTGGGTGCGTTGTGTTTTGGTGAGCAGGAAAGCAGCGGGCGGGATGGCGAGCTTGTCCTGCTGCTCCAACACAAGCTACTTTAAGAGCCCGTACGATGCGATTAATGGGTGAAGTTCGTCAGGAGTACTGCATAAAAAAAAAAACGAGTGTGTTGTCGTGGCAGTTGGTGATCAAAGAAATAAAACAAAATAAAATCAATAAATAATAATGTCATAGACTTAAAGTCATACCTTTGAAGTCATAATGCATTGCAAGTGTTATTAGGGAATGTTGTGCTGTGTTTTCAAGCGCTTCAATGTGACAGCGGGTGCGTTCACGGAGATCAAGAGCAGCCGGAGATGAAGAGCAGCCCGCCGCAGGGGAGGGATACCATGGTAAATAGGTTACCTATTTACCATGGTATCTCTCCCCTGGGTGCGTTGTGTTTTGGTGAGCAGGAAAGCAGCGGGCGGGATGGCGAGCTTGTCCTGCTGCTCCAACACAAGCTACCTTAAGAGCCGGTACGATGCGGTCAATGGGTGAAGTTCGTCAGGAGTACTGCATAAAAAAAAAAAAACGAGTGTGTTGTCGTGGCAGTTGGTGATCAAAGAAATAAAACAAAATAAAATCAATAAATAATAATGTCATAGACTTAAAGTCATACCTTTGAAGTCATAATGCATTGCAAGTGTTATTAGGGAATGTTGTGCTGTGTTTTCAAGCGCTTCAATGTGACAGCGGGTGCGTTCACGGAGATCAAGAGCAGCCGGAGATGAAGAGCAGCCGCCACAGGGGAGGGATACCATGGTAAATAGGTTACCTATTTACCATGGTATCTCTCCCCTGGGTGCGTTGTGTTTTGGTGAGCAGGAAAGCAGCGGGCGGGATGGCGAGCTTGTCCTGCTGCTCCAACACAAGCTACTTTAAGAGCCCGTACGATGCGGTCAATGGGTGAAGTTCGTCAGGAGTACTGCATAAAAAAAAAAAAAGTGTGTGTTGTCGTGGCAGTTGGTGAGCAAAGAAATAAAACAAAATAAAATCAATAAATAATAATGTCATAGACTTAAAGTCATACCTTTGAAGTCATAATGCATTGCAAGTGTTATTAGGGAATGTTGTGCTGTGTTTTCAAGCGCTTCAATGTGACAGCGGGTGCGTTCACGGAGATCAAGAGCAGCCGGAGATGAAGAGCAGCCGCCACAGGGGAGGGATACCATGGTAAATAGGTTACCTATTTACCATGGTATCTCTCCCCTGGGTGCGTTGTGTTTTGGTGAGCAGGAAAGCAGCGGGCGGGATGGCGAGCTTGTCCTGCTGCTCCAACACAAGCTACTTTAAGAGCCCGTACGATGCGGTCAATGGGTGAAGTTCGTCAGGAGTACTGCATAAAAAAAAAAAAAGTGTGTGTTGTCGTGGCAGTTGGTGAGCAAAGAAATAAAACAAAATAAAATCAATAAATAATAATGTCATAGACTTAAAGTCATACCTTTGAAGTCATAATGCATTGCAAGTGTTATTAGGGAATGTTGTGCTGTGTTTTCAAGCGCTTCAATGTGACAGCGGGTGCGTTCACGGAGATCAAGAGCAGCCGGAGATGAAGAGCAGCCGCCGCAGGGGAGGGATACCATGGTAAATAGGTTACCTATTTACCATGGTATCTCTCCCCTGGGTGCGTTGTGTTTTGGTGAGCAGGAAAGCAGCGGGCGGGATGGCGAGCTTGTCCTGCTGCTCCAACACAAGCTACTTTAAGAGCCCGTACGATGCGGTCAATGGGTGAAGTTCGTCAGGAGTACTGCATAAAAAAAAAAAAACGAGTGTGTTGTCGTGGCAGTTGGTGAGCAAAGAAATAAAACAAAATAAAATCAATAAATAATAATGTCATAGACTTAAAGTCATACCTTTGAAGTCATAATGCATTGCAAGTGTTATTAGGGAATGTTGTGCTGTGTTTTCAAGCGCTTCAATGTGACAGCGGGTGCGTTCACGGAGATCAAGAGCAGCCGGAGATGAAGAGCAGCCGCCGCAGGGGAGGGATACCATGGTAAATAGGTTACCTATTTACCATGGTATCTCTCCCCTGGGTGCGTTGTGTTTTGGTGAGCAGGAAAGCAGCGGGCGGGATGGCGAGCTTGTCCTGCTGCTCCAACACAAGCTATTTTAAGAGCCCGTACGATGCGATCAATGGGTGAAGTTCGTCAGGAGTACTGCATAAAAAAAAAAAACGAGTGTGTTGTCGTGGCAGTTGGTGAGCAAAGAAATAAAACAAAATAAAATCAATAAATAATAATGTCATAGACTTAAAGTCATACCTTTGAAGTCATAATGCATTGCAAGTGTTATTAGGGAATGTTGTGCTGTGTTTTCAAGCGCTTCAATGTGACAGCGGGTGCGTTCACGGAGATCAAGAGCAGCTGGAGATCAAGAGCAGCCGCCGCAGGGGAGGGATACCATGGTAAATAGGTTACCTATTTACCATGGTATCTCTCCCCTGGGTGCGTTGTGTTTTGGTGAGCAGGAAAGCAGCGGGCGGGATGGCGAGCTTGTCCTGCTGCTCCAACACAAGCTACTTTAAGAGCCCGTACGATGCGGTCAATGGGTGAAGTTCGTCAGGAGTACTGCATAAAAAAAAAAAAAACGAGTGTGTTGTCGTGGCAGTTGGTGAGCAAAGAAATAAAACAAAATAAAATCAATAAATAATAATGTCATAGACTTAAAGTCATACCTTTGAAGTCAGAATGCATTGCAAGTGTTATTAGGGAATGTTGTGCTGTGTTTTCAAGCGCTTCAATGTGACAGCGGGTGCGTTCACGGAGATCAAGAGCAGCCGGAGATGAAGAGCAGCCGCCGCAGGGGAGGGATACCATGGTAAATAGGTTACCTATTTACCATGGTATCTCTCCCCTGGGTGCGTTGTGTTTTGGTGAGCAGGAAAGCAGCGGGCGGGATGGCGAGCTTGTCCTGCTGCTCCAACACAAGCTACTTTAAGAGCCCGTACGATGCGGTCAATGGGTGAAGTTCGTCAGGAGTACTGCATAAAAAAAAAAACGAGTGTGTTGTCGTGGCAGTTGGTGATCAAAGAAATAAAACAAAATAAAATCAATAAATAATAATGTCATAGACTTAAAGTCATACCTTTGAAGTCATAATGCATTGCAAGTGTTATTAGGGAATGTTGTGCTGTGTTTTCAAGCGCTTTAATGTGACAGCGGGTGCGTTCACGGAGATCAAGAGCAGCCGGAGATGAAGAGCAGCCGCCACAGGGGAGGGATACCATGGTAAATAGGTTACCTATTTACCATGGTATCTCTCCCCTGGGTGCGTTGTGTTTTGGTGAGCAGGAAAGCAGCGGGCGGGATGGCGAGCTTGTCCTGCTGCTCCAACACAAGCTACTTTAAGAGCCCGTACGATGCGGTCAATGGGTGAAGTTCGTCAGGAGTACTGCATAAAAAAAAAAAAAGTGTGTGTTGTCGTGGCAGTTGGTGAGCAAAGAAATAAAACAAAATAAAATCAATAAATAATAATGTCATAGACTTAAAGTCATACCTTTGAAGTCATAATGCATTGCAAGTGTTATTAGGGAATGTTGTGCTGTGTTTTCAAGCGCTTCAATGTGACAGCGGGTGCGTTCACGGAGATCAAGAGCAGCCGGAGATGAAGAGCAGCCGCCACAGGGGAGGGATACCATGGTAAATAGGTTACCTATTTACCATGGTATCTCTCCCCTGGGTGCGTTGTGTTTTGGTGAGCAGGAAAGCAGCGGGCGGGATGGCGAGCTTGTCCTGCTGCTCCAACACAAGCTACTTTAAGAGCCCGTACGATGCGGTCAATGGGTGAAGTTCGTCAGGAGTACTGCATAAAAAAAAAAAAAGTGTGTGTTGTCGTGGCAGTTGGTGAGCAAAGAAATAAAACAAAATAAAATCAATAAATAATAATGTCATAGACTTAAAGTCATACCTTTGAAGTCATAATGCATTGCAAGTGTTATTAGGGAATGTTGTGCTGTGTTTTCAAGCGCTTCAATGTGACAGCGGGTGCGTTCACGGAGATCAAGAGCAGCCGGAGATGAAGAGCAGCCGCCGCAGGGGAGGGATACCATGGTAAATAGGTTACCTATTTACCATGGTATCTCTCCCCTGGGTGCGTTGTGTTTTGGTGAGCAGGAAAGCAGCGGGCGGGATGGCGAGCTTGTCCTGCTGCTCCAACACAAGCTACTTTAAGAGCCCGTACGATGCGGTCAATGGGTGAAGTTCGTCAGGAGTACTGCATAAAAAAAAAAAAAACGAGTGTGTTGTCGTGGCAGTTGGTGAGCAAAGAAATAAAACAAAATAAAATCAATAAATAATAATGTCATAGACTTAAAGTCATACCTTTGAAGTCATAATGCATTGCAAGTGTTATTAGGGAATGTTGTGCTGTGTTTTCAAGCGCTTCAATGTGACAGCGGGTGCGTTCACGGAGATCAAGAGCAGCCGGAGATGAAGAGCAGCCGCCGCAGGGGAGGGATACCATGGTAAATAGGTTACCTATTTACCATGGTATCTCTCCCCTGGGTGCGTTGTGTTTTGGTGAGCAGGAAAGCAGCGGGCGGGATGGCGAGCTTGTCCTGCTGCTCCAACACAAGCTATTTTAAGAGCCCGTACGATGCGATCAATGGGTGAAGTTCGTCAGGAGTACTGCATAAAAAAAAAAAACGAGTGTGTTGTCGTGGCAGTTGGTGAGCAAAGAAATAAAACAAAATAAAATCAATAAATAATAATGTCATAGACTTAAAGTCATACCTTTGAAGTCATAATGCATTGCAAGTGTTATTAGGGAATGTTGTGCTGTGTTTTCAAGCGCTTCAATGTGACAGCGGGTGCGTTCACGGAGATCAAGAGCAGCTGGAGATCAAGAGCAGCCGCCGCAGGGGAGGGATACCATGGTAAATAGGTTACCTATTTACCATGGTATCTCTCCCCTGGGTGCGTTGTGTTTTGGTGAGCAGGAAAGCAGCGGGCGGGATGGCGAGCTTGTCCTGCTGCTCCAACACAAGCTACTTTAAGAGCCCGTACGATGCGGTCAATGGGTGAAGTTCGTCAGGAGTACTGCATAAAAAAAAAAAAAACGAGTGTGTTGTCGTGGCAGTTGGTGAGCAAAGAAATAAAACAAAATAAAATCAATAAATAATAATGTCATAGACTTAAAGTCATACCTTTGAAGTCAGAATGCATTGCAAGTGTTATTAGGGAATGTTGTGCTGTGTTTTCAAGCGCTTCAATGTGACAGCGGGTGCGTTCACGGAGATCAAGAGCAGCCGGAGATGAAGAGCAGCCGCCGCAGGGGAGGGATACCATGGTAAATAGGTTACCTATTTACCATGGTATCTCTCCCCTGGGTGCGTTGTGTTTTGGTGAGCAGGAAAGCAGCGGGCGGGATGGCGAGCTTGTCCTGCTGCTCCAACACAAGCTACTTTAAGAGCCCGTACGATGCGGTCAATGGGTGAAGTTCGTCAGGAGTACTGCATAAAAAAAAAAAACGAGTGTGTTGTCGTGGCAGTTGGTGATCAAAGAAATAAAACAAAATAAAATCAATAAATAATAATGTCATAGACTTAAAGTCATACCTTTGAAGTCATAATGCATTGCAAGTGTTATTAGGGAATGTTGTGCTGTGTTTTCAAGCGCTTTAATGTGACAGCGGGTGCGTTCACGGAGATCAAGAGCAGCCGGAGATCAAGAGCAGCCGCCGCAGGGGAGGGATACCATGGTAAATAGGTTACCTATTTACCATGGTATCTCTCCCCTGGGTGCGTTGTGTTTTGGTGAGCAGGAAAGCAGCGGGCGGGATGGCGATCTTGTCCTGCTGCTCCAACACAAGCTACCTTAAGAGCCGGTACGATGCGGTCAATGGGTGAAGTTCGTCAGGAGTACTGCATAAAAAAAAAAAACGACTGTGTTGTGGTGGCAGTTGGTGATCAAAGAAATAAAACAAAATAAAATCAATAAATAATAATGTCATAGACTTAAAGTCATACCTTTGAAGTCATAATGCATTGCAAGTGTTATTAGGGAATGTTGTGCTGTGTTTTCAAGCGCTTCAATGTGACAGCGGGTGCGTTCACGGAGATCAAGAGCAGCCGGAGATGAAGAGCAGCCCGCCGCAGGGGAGGGATACCATGGTAAATAGGTTACCTATTTACCATGGTATCTCTCCCCTGGGTGCGTTGTGTTTTGGTGAGCAGGAAAGCAGCGGGCGGGATGGCGAGCTTGTCCTGCTGCTCCAACACAAGCTACTTTAAGAGCCCGTACGATGCGATTAATGGGTGAAGTTCGTCAGGAGTACTGCATAAAAAAAAAAAACGAGTGTGTTGTCGTGGCAGTTGGTGATCAAAGAAATAAAACAAAATAAAATCAATAAATAATAATGTCATAGACTTAAAGTCATACCTTTGAAGTCATAATGCATTGCAAGTGTTATTAGGGAATGTTGTGCTGTGTTTTCAAGCGCTTCAATGTGACAGCGGGTGCGTTCACGGAGATCAAGAGCAGCCGGAGATGAAGAGCAGCCCGCCGCAGGGGAGGGATACCATGGTAAATAGGTTACCTATTTACCATGGTATCTCTCCCCTGGGTGCGTTGTGTTTTGGTGAGCAGGAAAGCAGCGGGCGGGATGGCGAGCTTGTCCTGCTGCTCCAACACAAGCTACCTTAAGAGCCGGTACGATGCGGTCAATGGGTGAAGTTCGTCAGGAGTACTGCATAAAAAAAAAAAAACGAGTGTGTTGTCGTGGCAGTTGGTGATCAAAGAAATAAAACAAAATAAAATCAATGTGACAGCGGGTGCGTTCACGGAGATCAAGAGCAGCCGGAGATGAAGAGCAGCCCGCCGCAGGGGAGGGATACCATGGTAAATAGGTTACCTATTTACCATGGTATCTCTCCCCTGGGTGCGTTGTGTTTTGGTGAGCAGGAAAGCAGCGGGCGGGATGGCGAGCTTGTCCTGCTGCTCCAACACAAGCTACCTTAAGAGCCGGTACGATGCGGTCAATGGGTGAAGTTCGTCAGGAGTACTGCATAAAAAAAAAAAAACGAGTGTGTTGTCGTGGCAGTTGGTGATCAAAGAAATAAAACAAAATAAAATCAATAAATAATAATGTCATAGACTTAAAGTCATACCTTTGAAGTCATAATGCATTGCAAGTGTTATTAGGGAATGTTGTGCTGTGTTTTCAAGCGCTTCAATGTGACAGCGGGTGCGTTCACGGAGATCAAGAGCAGCCGGAGATGAAGAGCAGCCGCCACAGGGGAGGGATACCATGGTAAATAGGTTACCTATTTACCATGGTATCTCTCCCCTGGGTGCGTTGTGTTTTGGTGAGCAGGAAAGCAGCGGGCGGGATGGCGAGCTTGTCCTGCTGCTCCAACACAAGCTACTTTAAGAGCCCGTACGATGCGGTCAATGGGTGAAGTTCGTCAGGAGTACTGCATAAAAAAAAAAAAAGTGTGTGTTGTCGTGGCAGTTGGTGAGCAAAGAAATAAAACAAAATAAAATCAATAAATAATAATGTCATAGACTTAAAGTCATACCTTTGAAGTCATAATGCATTGCAAGTGTTATTAGGGAATGTTGTGCTGTGTTTTCAAGCGCTTCAATGTGACAGCGGGTGCGTTCACGGAGATCAAGAGCAGCCGGAGATGAAGAGCAGCCCGCCGCAGGGGAGGGATACCATGGTAAATAGGTTACCTATTTACCATGGTATCTCTCCCCTGGGTGCGTTGTGTTTTGGTGAGCAGGAAAGCAGCGGGCGGGATGGCGAGCTTGTCCTGCTGCTCCAACACAAGCTACTTTAAGAGCCCGTACGATGCGATTAATGGGTGAAGTTCGTCAGGAGTACTGCATAAAAAAAAAAAACGAGTGTGTTGTCGTGGCAGTTGGTGATCAAAGAAATAAAACAAAATAAAATCAATAAATAATAATGTCATAGACTTAAAGTCATACCTTTGAAGTCATAATGCATTGCAAGTGTTATTAGGGAATGTTGTGCTGTGTTTTCAAGCGCTTCAATGTGACAGCGGGTGCGTTCACGGAGATCAAGAGCAGCCGGAGATGAAGAGCAGCCCGCCGCAGGGGAGGGATACCATGGTAAATAGGTTACCTATTTACCATGGTATCTCTCCCCTGGGTGCGTTGTGTTTTGGTGAGCAGGAAAGCAGCGGGCGGGATGGCGAGCTTGTCCTGCTGCTCCAACACAAGCTACCTTAAGAGCCGGTACGATGCGGTCAATGGGTGAAGTTCGTCAGGAGTACTGCATAAAAAAAAAAAAACGAGTGTGTTGTCGTGGCAGTTGGTGATCAAAGAAATAAAACAAAATAAAATCAATAAATAATAATGTCATAGACTTAAAGTCATACCTTTGAAGTCATAATGCATTGCAAGTGTTATTAGGGAATGTTGTGCTGTGTTTTCAAGCGCTTCAATGTGACAGCGGGTGCGTTCACGGAGATCAAGAGCAGCCGGAGATGAAGAGCAGCCGCCACAGGGGAGGGATACCATGGTAAATAGGTTACCTATTTACCATGGTATCTCTCCCCTGGGTGCGTTGTGTTTTGGTGAGCAGGAAAGCAGCGGGCGGGATGGCGAGCTTGTCCTGCTGCTCCAACACAAGCTACTTTAAGAGCCCGTACGATGCGGTCAATGGGTGAAGTTCGTCAGGAGTACTGCATAAAAAAAAAAAAAGTGTGTGTTGTCGTGGCAGTTGGTGAGCAAAGAAATAAAACAAAATAAAATCAATAAATAATAATGTCATAGACTTAAAGTCATACCTTTGAAGTCATAATGCATTGCAAGTGTTATTAGGGAATGTTGTGCTGTGTTTTCAAGCGCTTCAATGTGACAGCGGGTGCGTTCACGGAGATCAAGAGCAGCCGGAGATGAAGAGCAGCCGCCGCAGGGGAGGGATACCATGGTAAATAGGTTACCTATTTACCATGGTATCTCTCCCCTGGGTGCGTTGTGTTTTGGTGAGCAGGAAAGCAGCGGGCGGGATGGCGAGCTTGTCCTGCTGCTCCAACACAAGCTACTTTAAGAGCCCGTACGATGCGGTCAATGGGTGAAGTTCGTCAGGAGTACTGCATAAAAAAAAAAAAAACGAGTGTGTTGTCGTGGCAGTTGGTGAGCAAAGAAATAAAACAAAATAAAATCAATAAATAATAATGTCATAGACTTAAAGTCATACCTTTGAAGTCATAATGCATTGCAAGTGTTATTAGGGAATGTTGTGCTGTGTTTTCAAGCGCTTCAATGTGACAGCGGGTGCGTTCACGGAGATCAAGAGCAGCCGGAGATGAAGAGCAGCCGCCGCAGGGGAGGGATACCATGGTAAATAGGTTACCTATTTACCATGGTATCTCTCCCCTGGGTGCGTTGTGTTTTGGTGAGCAAGAAAGCAGCGGGCGGGATGGCGAGCTTGTCCTGCTGCTCCAACACAAGCTATTTTAAGAGCCCGTACGATGCGATCAATGGGTGAAGTTCGTTAGGAGTACTGCATAAAAAAAAAAAACGAGTGTGTTGTCGTGGCAGTTGGTGAGCAAAGAAATAAAACAAAATAAAATCAATAAATAATAATGTCATAGACTTAAAGTCATACCTTTGAAGTCATAATGCATTGCAAGTGTTATTAGGGAATGTTGTGCTGTGTTTTCAAGCGCTTCAATGTGACAGCGGGTGCGTTCACGGAGATCAAGAGCAGCTGGAGATCAAGAGCAGCCGCCGCAGGGGAGGGATACCATGGTAAATAGGTTACCTATTTACCATGGTATCTCTCCCCTGGGTGCGTTGTGTTTTGGTGAGCAGGAAAGCAGCGGGCGGGATGGCGAGCTTGTCCTGCTGCTCCAACACAAGCTACTTTAAGAGCCCGTACGATGCGGTCAATTGGTGAAGTTCGTCAGGAGTACTGCATAAAAAAAAAAAAAACGAGTGTGTTGTCGTGGCAGTTGGTGAGCAAAGAAATAAAACAAAATAAAATCAATAAATAATAATGTCATAGACTTAAAGTCATACCTTTGAAGTCATAATGCATTGCAAGTGTTATTAGGGAATGTTGTGCTGTGTTTTCAAGCGCTTCAATGTGACAGCGGGTGCGTTCACGGAGATCAAGAGCAGCCGGAGATGAAGAGCAGCCGCCGCAGGGGAGGGATACCATGGTAAATAGGTTACCTATTTAAAATATTTAAAAAACCTATTTAAAAAAAAAAAATAGGTTACCTATTTACCATGGTATCTCTCCCCTGGGTGCGTTGTGTTTTGGTGAGCAGGAAAGCAGCGGGCGGGATGGCGAGCTTGTCCTGCTGCTCCAACACAAGCTACTTTAAGAGCCCGTACGATGCGGTCAATGGGTGAAGTTCGTCAGGAGTACTGCATAAAAAAAAAAAACGAGTGTGTTGTCGTGGCAGTTGGTGAGCAAAGAAATAAAACAAAATAAAATCAATAAATAATAATGTCATAGACTTAAAGTCATACCTTTGAAGTCATAATGCATTGCAAGTGTTATTAGGGAATGTTGTGCTGTGTTTTCAAGCGCTTCAATGTGACAGCGGGTGCGTTCACGGAGATCAAGAGCAGCCGGAGATGAAGAGCAGCCGCCGCAGGGGAGGGATACCATGGTAAATAGGTTACCTATTTACCATGGTATCTCTCCCCTGGGTGCGTTGTGTTTTGGTGAGCAGGAAAGCAGCGGGCGGGATGGCGAGCTTGTCCTGCTGCTCCAACACAAGCTACTTTAAGAGCCCGTACGATGCGGTCAATGGGTGAAGTTCGTCAGGAGTACTGCATAAAAAAAAAAAAAACGAGTGTGTTGTCGTGGCAGTTGGTGAGCAAAGAAATAAAACAAAATAAAATCAATAAATAATAATGTCATAGACTTAAAGTCATACCTTTGAAGTCATAATGCATTGCAAGTGTTATTAGGGAATGTTGTGCTGTGTTTTCAAGCGCTTCAATGTGACAGCGGGTGCGTTCACGGAGATCAAGAGCAGCCGGAGATGAAGAGCAGCCGCCGCAGGGGAGGGATACCATGGTAAATAGGTTACCTATTTACCATGGTATCTCTCCCCTGGGTGCGTTGTGTTTTGGTGAGCAGGAAAGCAGCGGGCGGGATGGCGAGCTTGTCCTGCTGCTCCAACACAAGCTACTTTAAGAGCCCGTACGATGCGGTCAATGGGTGAAGTTCGTCAGGAGTACTGCATAAAAAAAAAAACGAGTGTGTTGTCGTGGCAGTTGGTGATCAAAGAAATAAAACAAAATAAAATCAATAAATAATAATGTCATAGACTTAAAGTCATACCTTTGAAGTCATAATGCATTGCAAGTGTTATTAGGGAATGTTGTGCTGTGTTTTCAAGCGCTTCAATGTGACAGCGGGTGCGTTCACGGAGATCAAGAGCAGCCGCCGCAGGGGAGGGATACCATGGTAAATAGGTTACCTATTTACCATGGTATCTCTCCCCTGGGTGCGTTGTGTTTTGGTGAGCAGGAAAGCAGCGGGCGGGATGGCGAGCTTGTCCTGCTGCTCCAACACAAGCTACTTTAAGAGCCGGTACGATGCGGTCAATGGGTGAAGTTCGTCAGGAGTACTGCATAAAAAAAAAAAACCAGTGTGTTGTCGTGGCAGTTGGTGATCAAAGAAATAAAACAAAATAAAATCAATAAATAATAATGTCATAGACTTGAAG
This sequence comes from Acipenser ruthenus, assembly GCF_902713425.1. Lineage (NCBI taxonomy): Eukaryota > Metazoa > Chordata > Actinopteri > Acipenseriformes > Acipenseridae > Acipenser > Acipenser ruthenus. The sequence goes on from NW_026708795.1 coordinate 17,519, forward strand.
TCATACCTTTGAAGTCATAATGCATTGCAAGTGTTATTAGGGAATGTTGTGCTGTGTTTTCAAGCGCTTCAATGTGACAGCGGGTGCGTTCACGGAGATCAAGAGCAGCCGGAGATGAAGAGCAGCCGCCGCAGGGGAGGGATACCATGGTAAATAGGTTACCTATTTACCATGGTATCTCTCCCCTGGGTGCGTTGTGTTTTGGTGAGCAGGAAAGCAGCGGGCGGGATGGCGAGCTTGTCCTGCTGCTCCAACACAAGCTACCTTTAGAGCCGGTACGATGCGGTCAATGGGTGAAGTTCGTCAGGAGTACTGCATAAAAAAAAAAACGAGTGTGTTGTGGTGGCAGTTGGTGATCAAAGAAATTAAACAAAATAAAATCAATAAATAATAATGTCATAGACTTAAAGTCATACCTTTGAAGTCATAATGCATTGCAAGTGTTTTTCGGGAATGTTGTGCTGTGTTTTCAAGCGCTTCAATGTGACAGCGGGTTCGTTCACGGAGATCAAGAGCAGCTGGAGATCAAGAGCAGCCGCCGCAGGGGAGGGATACCATGGTAAATAGGTTACCTATTTACCATGGTATCTCTCCCCTGGGTGCGTTGTGTTTTGGTGAGCAGGAAAGCAGCGGGCGGGATGGCGAGCTTGTCCTGCTGCTCCAACACAAGCTACCTTAAGAGCCGGTACGATGCGGTCAATGGGTGAAGTTCGTCAGGAGTACTGCATAAAAAAAACGAGTGTGTTGTCACGGCAGTTGGTGATCAAAGAAATAAAACAAAATAAAATCAATAAATAATAATGTCATAGACTTAAAGTCATACCTTTGAAGTCATAATGCATTGCAAGTGTTATTAGGGAATGTTGTGCTGTGTTTTCAAGCGCTTCAATGTGACAGCGGGTGCGTTCACGGAGATCAAGAGCAGCCGAGATCAAGAGCAGCCGCCGCAGAGGAGGGATACCATGGTAAATAGGTTACCTATTTACCATGGAATCTCTCCCCTGGGTGCGTTGTGTTTTGGTGAGCAGGAAAGCAGCGGGCGGGATGGCGATCTTGTCCTGCTGCTCCAACACAAGCTACCTTAAGAGCCGGTACGATGCGGTCAATGGGTGAAGTTCGTCAGGAGTACTGCATAAAAAAAAAAACGACTGTGTTGTGGTGGCAGTTGGTGATCAAAGAAATAAAACAAAATAAAATCAATAAATAATAATGTCATAGACTTAAAGTCATACCTTTGAAGTCATAATGCATTGCAAGTGTTATTAGGGAATGTTGTGCTGTGTTTTCAAGCGCTTCAATGTGACAGCGGGTGCGTTCACGGAGATCAAGAGCAGCCGGAGATGAAGAGCAGCCCGCCGCAGGGGAGGGATACCATGGTAAATAGGTTACCTATTTACCATGGTATCTCTCCCCTGGGTGCGTTGTGTTTTGGTGAGCAGGAAAGCAGCGGGCGGGATGGCGAGCTTGTCCTGCTGCTCCAACACAAGCTACTTTAAGAGCCCGTACGATGCGATTAATGGGTGAAGTTCGTCAGGAGTACTGCATAAAAAAAAAAAAACGAGTGTGTTGTCGTGGCAGTTGGTGATCAAAGAAATAAAACAAAATAAAATCAATAAATAATAATGTCATAGACTTAAAGTCATACCTTTGAAGTCATAATGCATTGCAAGTGTTATTAGGGAATGTTGTGCTGTGTTTTCAAGCGCTTCAATGTGACAGCGGGTGCGTTCACGGAGATCAAGAGCAGCCGGAGATGAAGAGCAGCCCGCCGCAGGGGAGGGATACCATGGTAAATAGGTTACCTATTTACCATGGTATCTCTCCCCTGGGTGCGTTGTGTTTTGGTGAGCAGGAAAGCAGCGGGCGGGATGGCGAGCTTGTCCTGCTGCTCCAACACAAGCTACTTTAAGAGCCCGTACGATGCGGTCAATGGGAGAAGTTCGTCAGGAGTACTGCATAAAAAAAAAAAAACGAGTGTGTTGTCGTGGCAGTTGGTGATCAAAGAAATAAAACAAAATAAAATCAATAAATAATAATGTCATAGACTTAAAGTCATACCTTTGAAGTCATAATGCATTGCAAGTGTTATTAGGGAATGTTGTGCTGTGTTTTCAAGCGCTTCAATGTGACAGCGGGTGCGTTCACGGAGATCAAGAGCAGCCGGAGATGAAGAGCAGCCGCCGCAGGGGAGGGATACCATGGTAAATAGGTTACCTATTTACCATGGTATCTCTCCCCTGGGTGCGTTGTGTTTTGGTGAGCAGGAAAGCAGCGGGCGGGATGGCGAGCTTGTCCTGCTGCTCCAACACAAGCTACTTTAAGAGCCCGTACGATGCGGTCAATGGGTGAAGTTCGTCAGGAGTACTGCATAAAAAAAAAAAACGAGTGTGTTGTCGTGGCAGTTGGTGATCAAAGAAATAAAACAAAATAAAATCAATAAATAATAATGTCATAGACTTAAAGTCATACCTTTGAAGTCATAATGCATTGCAAGTGTTATTAGGGAATGTTGTGCTGTGTTTTCAAGCGCTTCAATGTGACAGCGGGTGCGTTCAAGGAGATCAAGAGCAGCCGGAGATGAAGAGCAGCCGCCGCAGGGGAGGGATACCATGGTAAATAGGTTACCTATTTACCATGGTATCTCTCCCCTGGGTGCGTTGTGTTTTGGTGAGCAGGAAAGCAGCGGGCGGGATGGCGAGCTTGTCCTGCTGCTCCAACACAAGCTACCTTAAGAGCCGGTACGATGCGGTCAATGGGTGAAGTTCGTCAGGAGTACTGCATAAAAAAAAAAACGACTGTGTTGTGGTGGCAGTTGGTGATCAAAGAAATAAAACAAAATAAAATCAATAAATAATAATGTCATAGACTTAAAGTCATACCTTTGAAGTCATAATGCATTGCAAGTGTTATTAGGGAATGTTGTGCTGTGTTTTCAAGCGCTTCAATGTGACAGCGGGTGCGTTCACGGAGATCAAGAGCAGCCGGAGATGAAGAGCAGCCCGCCGCAGGGGAGGGATACCATGGTAAATAGGTTACCTATTTACCATGGTATCTCTCCCCTGGGTGCGTTGTGTTTTGGTGAGCAGGAAAGCAGCGGGCGGGATGGCGAGCTTGTCCTGCTGCTCCAACACAAGCTATTTTAAGAGCCCGTACGATGCGATCAATGGGTGAAGTTCGTCAGGAGTACTGCATAAAAAAAAAAAACGAGTGTGTTGTCGTGGCAGTTGGTGAGCAAAGAAATAAAACAAAATAAAATCAATAAATAATAATGTCATAGACTTAAAGTCATACCTTTGAAGTCATAATGCATTGCAAGTGTTATTAGGGAATGTTGTGCTGTGTTTTCAAGCGCTTCAATGTGACAGCGGGTGCGTTCACGGAGATCAAGAGCAGCTGGAGATCAAGAGCAGCCGTCGCAGGGGAGGGATACCATGGTAAATAGGTTACCTATTTACCATGGTATCTCTCCCCTGGGTGCGTTGTGTTTTGGTGAGCAGGAAAGCAGCGGGCGGGATGGCGAGCTTGTCCTGCTGCTCCAACACAAGCTACCTTAAGAGCCGGTACGATGCGGTCAATGGGTGAAGTTCGTCAGGAGTACTGCATAAAAAAAAAAAACGAGTGTGTTGTCGTGGCCGTTGGTGATCAAAGAAATAAAACAAAATAAAATCAATAAATAATAATGTCATAGACTTAAAGTCATACCTTTGAAGTCATAATGCATTGCAAGTGTTATTAGGGAATGTTGTGCTGTGTTTTCAAGCGCTTCAATGTGACAGCGGGTGCGTTCACGGAGATCAAGAGCAGCCGGAGATGAAGAGCAGCCGCCGCAGGGGAGGGATACCATGGTAAATAGGTTACCTATTTACCATGGTATCTCTCCCCTGGGTGCGTTGTGTTTTGGTGAGCAGGAAAGCAGCGGGCGGGATGGCGAGCTTGTCCTGCTGCTCCAACACAAGCTACTTTAAGAGCCCGTACGATGCGGTCAATGGGTGAAGTTCGTCAGGAGTACTGCATAAAAAAAAAAAAACGAGTGTGTTGTCGTGGCAGTTGGTGATCAAAGAAATAAAACAAAATAAAATCAATAAATAATAATGTCATAGACTTAAAGTCATACCTTTGAAGTCATAATGCATTGCAAGTGTTATTAGGGAATGTTGTGCTGTGTTTTCAAGCGCTTCAATGTGACAGCGGGTGCGTTCACGGAGATCAAGAGCAGCCGGAGATGAAGAGCAGCCGCCGCAGGGGAGGGATACCATGGTAAATAGGTTACCTATTTACCATGGTATCTCTCCCCTGGGTGCGTTGTGTTTTGGTGAGCAGGAAAGCAGCGGGCGGGATGGCGAGCTTGTCCTGCTGCTCCAACACAACGCTAGCTACCATATACACCTAGATACGAATGCATAGTAGTATACTGGCCAAGGGCGTTTGCCCAGAGCCGTAACTAAGCTTTTAGCTACCGGGGCATGCAAATATATATATATATATATATATATATATATATATATATATATATATATATATATATATATATATATAAATATTAATTATTGTTATTTTTTTTCTTTTTTCTTTTTTTTTTGGATGTTAGGAGTTAGGATGGTATTTACTCGCGCATAGGTTTGAATGTTATTTCCGAATCTCTCCTTTAACATGTCTGAAGGGGACACTGTATTACTTAAAACGTGAATTAACGTCTTAAATCGTGTTAAAAGTGAGCAGTTACCTTGGGATTGCACACCAGGTTCAGACGCAATGATTGGACTTATGTATCCGCAGGCGACCTGAGACTCACCGTTTCAACGGTGTCAGGAGTGCTCAACAGAAAAGAATGCATAGAGAAAAATATTGTATACTGGCCAAGGGCGTTGGTTTTGCCCAGAGCCGTAACTAAGCTTTTAGCTACCGGGGTATGCAAATATATATATATATATATATATATATATATATATATATATATATATATATATATATATATATATATATATATTGCATGCACCTCCGGAATGAAGCAACCGGAGGTGGATGGAAAGTCTCCATATCGTAGCTAGCGGGGCATGCAAGACTCCATATCGGAGCTACCGGGGCATGCAATTATATATATATATATATATATATATATATATATATATATATATATATTTTATTGTTATTTTTTTTCTTTTTTCTTTTTTTTGGATGTTAGGAGTTAGGATGGTATTTACTCGCGCATAGGTTTGAATGTTATTTCCGAATCTCTCCTTTAACATGTTTGAAGGGGACACTGTATTACTTAAAACGTGGATTAACGTCTTAAATCGTGTTAAAAGTGAGCAGTTACCTTGGAATTACACACCAGGTTCAGACGCAATGATTGGACTTATGTATCCGCAGGCGACCTGAGACTCACCGTTTCAACGGTGTCAGGAGTGCTCAACAGAAAAGAATGCATAGAGAAAAATATTGTATTCTGGCCAAGGGCTTTGGTTTTGCCCAGAGCCGTAACTAAGCTTTTAGCTACCGGGGCATGCAAATATATATATATATATATATATATATATATATATATATATATATATATATATATATATATATATATATATATATAATTGCATGGATATCCGGAATGAAGCAACCGGAGGTGGATGGAAAGACTCAATATTGCAGCTACAGCATACAAACATTCTAAAAGTTATAAACAAATTAGGTTTATTTTTTCTTCCAATACCTCTCAGTTAATTATTATTATTTGTTTTGTTAATTCAATACAATCTAGGTAGCTATATATATCATTGTTATTTTTTTTTTCTTTTTTTTTTTTTTTTGGATGTTAGGAGTTAAGATGGTATTTACTCGCGCATAGTTTTGTATGTTATTTCTGAATTTCTCCTTTAACATGTCTGAAGGGGACACTGTATTACTTAAAACGTGAATTAACGTATTAAAACGTGTTAACTGTGAGCAGTTACCTTGGGATTACACACCAGGTTCAGGCGCATTGATTGGACTAATGTATCTGCAGGCGACCTAAAACTGTCCTATATATAAATTGCATGGACAGATGCCTTGACCAGTCTGCACCCAGCTACCTCCAGACCCTCATCTCTCCCTACACCCCCACTCGACCTCTCCGCTCCGCCTGCACTAGAAGACTAGCTCTACCACCGCTACGCTCCCCTGCCTCCAAAGCCCGCTCCTTCTCCACCCTTGCTCCGCAGTGGTGGAATGACCTTCCTACAGATGTCAGGACTGCCCAGTCCCTGACCACATTCCGGCGCCTCCTTAAGACTCACCTCTTCAAAGAGCACCTGTAGAACTCCTCTGTTTGTATCCTGGGACACTATCACCCTTCATGTAAATGTGCTTTATTTTGCTCTTATCAGCCCCTATTTTACTGCATTTAATCCTGTACTTCTGAATACTGTAATCTGCCAAGTTTTTAACCTGTAGTACTTTGTATTTACTCACATCCTGATGTAACTATCACTATTTAATCATATCCTGATGTAACTATCACTATTACCTGCTGTATTATTGAATTGTGGTTTGTCAAACTTGTACTTTACTTGAACAAAAGTTATTGTATTGCTTGCTCTTATTGTATTACTTGTATTGTAACGCTTGAAATGTTTTTGCTTACGATTGTAAGTCGCCCTGGATAAGGGCGTCTGCTAAAAAATAAATAATAATAATAATAATGGACCTCCGGAATGAAGCAACCGGAGGTGGATGGAAAGACTCAATATTGCAGCTACCGGGGAATGCAAGACTCCATATCGTAGATACCGGGCATGCAATTATATGTATATATATATATATATATATATATATATATATATATATATATATATATATATATATATATATATATATATATATATATTATTGTTATTTATTATTATTTTTTTTTTCGATGTTAGGAGTTAGGATGGTATTTACTCGTGCATAGTTTTGTATGTTATTTCCGAATTTCTCCTTAAACATGTCTGAAGGGGACACTGTATTACTTAAAATGTGTATTAACGTATTAAAACGTGTTAACTGTGAGCAGTTACCTTGGGATTACACACCAGGTTCAGACGCATTGAATGGACTAATGTATCCGCAGGCGACCTAAGACTCACCGTTTCAACGGTGTCAGTAGTGCTCAACAGAAAATAATGCATACAGAAAAATATTGTATACTGGCCATGGGCTTTGGTTTTGCCCAGCGCCATAACTAAGCATTTAGGAGTGATACTTGACATGCCTGCCAATGAGACTGCTAAATTCTGATTTTGTTTTTGCTTTTCTTGACAGAGAGCCAAGACTTATATTTACTCTAGCTGTTTTACTAAAGCAACAGGTCCCATCACCTTGACTTGTGTTCGAGAGACGATCCCGGATAACACATCTGACCTAACTAAACAGCACATCATTAAAAATCAACCTTAAAAAGGGTAAAATCCTTTTTGTTTATATCTCACACATTTCTTGTAAGTCCTGTAATGTCCCTTATTTATGTAGGCAGCTTCAAGTGAAATTGTAATACCTTTTGAGATGTTTGTAATCATTCCGAGTGGCTCATGTTCCAATTACTCAATAACTATGTGCTAAGGTGCTTTGACCTGAGTTCAGAAGCTGCTCTTCTGTTCTATTTACCAGCTACAGTACAGACTACTTTGCTTTTCATAGTGTGTTCAATTGTTAAAGTTCCTGATTGCACCACTAAATAAACCTGGTTTCAGTGGGTCTTAACACAGTGCTCAATTGTCTATTTGGGACCCCATTGCACTGTCATCAGAATCGCTTCAGTGAATATGTTAATGATGGGGCAGGCGCTCTATAACAGGGCAAGATGAGGCAAGTCTTCAGAATACCATTTCATTGTAGTATTTTTTTACATTTTCCCTCCATTTATGCGCCACAGAATCTGGGGCAAACTCCTTTTGCGTTTGCACTGTGATCAGAATACAGCCCTAAGAGTTTTAGTTTATAGACAGTAACAGTTTAAGATGTTTCTGTTAATAAAAGGTTTTTAAAACATACTTTTCATGTATTTTCCTATAAAATAGGTAGGAAATGAAAAAATGATTTAAATGAATGTTTTTTGTTTTTAAATCAAGTGATTTAATTCTTGATTTAAATCAGTGACTTCAATCGACTTGATTTAAATCAGCCAACCCTGCAGTCAACACTCACATATCCAACCCTATAAAAATTTGACTTCAGTGACAGTTAAACGAGTGTGACACATATCTGATTATTTTATTTTGGCCCGTTCCAACCCTTGTCAGTTTTTTCAGGAAACACAAAAAAGATACAATGTCAAAAATACATAGCTGAAAGGACTGTGTTTTAAAATACGTAGGCTTCCATTTAGATGTACTGTAGTTGGTTTTGTTGGAACAGTACTATATTTTCAATAGAAGTATTTTAATTCAGAATGATATGATTCTGAAAATATCACTTGCCAAAAGAGATGACTGTGGACACGTGAACTGTAATACAGTACATACTTTGAAATCTGGTACGTATTGCAGCAGTACGTAAATTTCCCCATTAACGGCCCAACAGCAAAATGATATCAAAATGTTACCCATCAGGGCCGTTTCTAGCCTTTTGGGGGCCCTAAGCAGGATTTGATTTGGGGGCCTCCCTTCACTGTAGCCCACTCCACTTAAGCCTACTGTCTTGTAAATGTTTGTATGAGCACACATATGTACGAGCAAACATACAATGAACAAATAAAGATGTAAAGAATAAAGAGGGACCTGTTAGCAGCAACATCATCTTTTATTAACAAAAGGCAGTGAAAACAAAGTCTGGAATAGGGTTGCCACCTTTGAGATATGAAAATACTGGACGCCCCATCCCCTCCTATTGTCTTCTTCTTCATTTGTCTCTGCCATTGTGACTAACGTTACAGTATGCTACTTAATAGTTTTCATTCAAAAGGCTGATGAATGATGCATGATTTCATGATGGCCCTGGGCATGACTCACTCACTAACAAAATCTGTAAATTATTTGAAAACTGATCACTGTGATTATTTATGAAAATCAATTTAAAAGAAAATATATTTATTTATTTATTTATTGCTAGGGGGGCCCCTAGCGGCAGGGGGCCCTAAGCAGTCGCTTATGTCGCTTATACCTAGAAATGGCACTGTTACCCATGCACAGAACTGCGTAAAAGGCAAAAAGCAATGCAATTTAGCAAAAGATTAAAAAAAAAACACCAGTTTCCACAATTATAACAGTATCCAAAGTCAGTATTTAAAATTGCAGAACATAGTGCTCGATAAGGCCCTAATGTCACAGTTCACTTGCAAATGAAAATGTACAAAAGCAACTAAAGATCACAGATTTAAAAAGAAATATAAAAATGCATCACAGTATCTAAAACTGTTTAATGACTTTTACATTAGCGTAGCTTCTCGTTCACTTTGTTTTTGCTGCATTTTCGTCATGTGAAATTGGAGGAAGTGCTGTGTAACTGCACAATAAAGACAGACTGATTTGGCATGGGAGAAAAAAAGTGGGTTGTGACAGATAACAAGTTCATTGTAACACTGAAGAGATGGGCTATGTATCAGAAAACTGGAGACGGAGTCGGAAATCATGTGTGACGGGTAAGTGCATTCATTTGTGACATTATTTACATACAGTATATATATAAAATGGGGATTGATTGTATTCTTAATGCAGGGCGGTAAAACGCGACTAACCTGTATCTGGGTAACGGATAACCGAATGCTGACTGTATGTAGTTGGTGCTTTGGTTGGCAACAATGCATGTCTATATTGTCCCAATGGAGGATGATTATAGAGCATAATTTCTCAACAGCTGGTTGTTTTTGCTAATAGCGAGTTATAAATAAAAAGTAACTTGGAGCAGTGCATAGTTACAAGTATGGGGGCATTACTTTATTAATGCACGGCCTATTTTAAAGTGGGTGGGGCTAACCAAATCATTAAAAGTGGGTGGAGTTAACAAAATAATTTAAAGAGGTGGGGCTAACCAAATCATTTAAATGGGGCGGGGTCAGTGGCGACGCATAGGGGGGGCACGCCTGGTCACGTGCCCCCCCAGATTTCTGCCAGGCAGTGGCTTAGGCACTGTGTTAGGATCGTTCACACTGAAACATGTGTAAGAAATTCCAATATTGTTATATTTTTCGCTTCCCATTATAGCGGGGCGGACGTGGCATGGGCGGCGCTGATTTTTCTTTTCGCTCACGGAAAGAACTTTTTATTTACCGCGTTGCTATCAACCAATGAGAATATATAAGCAAGCTGTACTTGCTCAACCCCAAACACAGATGCATGAAATATATAGGCTATGATTACTGTATATGCTATGTAGCCTAGCTACTACACATATAGATGTGGTAGAGGACATCTACTATGTAATGAGTAGCCTATGTATTTACATAGAATGCACTCGCCTCATGACATATCTTATTGCCAGCTGACCTCTCCAGCAGCCAGCCTACTAATAAGATTATCATTTTTCACGGATTGTGCAGCCAGCTTCATCAAGGGACGGTAACCAAGTCCATCCAGGTCTTGGAGATGGAGTGGTGGTAAATGTACAACCTGTTATTAATTGAATAACTAAAGAAATAAATCAGAATGAAAACAGTTCTGGACGCTGCTGAGAGAAAACCGGCAAAACTGTTTCAATTCCTGAGTTCGGTTACCTACTTGTTTTCATTCTGATTATTTGTTTAGGCTACAACGTGTCCGTCAGCGAATGTCAGTGCAGTGTGATACCAAAAAAAAATGAGTGGTTGGATTTGCTGTCAATCAACCCAAGTTTTTTGTTGGATCAGCTGTTTGTACATTTTTTTTGTGTTTAAAGGCGCTTTAGTTATACAATGTAGTTAATGCAACTGTGTGCACAAGTCCCTCCTCCCCCGAACCTCCAGAAGATTAGGTACCATCGGCAGTCCTGCGTCAGTCAAAGAGTAATTACATTAGTCAGGATTTGTGAAATTAAATAAAATGGGTTGCTTTGCTTTGAACACCAAATGTGAAATAAACAACCATAAGTACGAATGAAATTATATATAGTTACTTATTATCATAATGTGAATTTGAAATCTGATGCGCATGTTAAAAGTTCAAGTCCTTTGCTTCGTATTTCCTTTTTTGTTTTTAAACGGAAGTGTTCTGAACTGAATCTCTCTTTTTAACTATTTTGCACAACAGTGTATTTGGTTATTGGATCTTCTTTTTTTTTTAAAAAGTTCTTTATTTTTCGACAATAAAACGTCAATGCACTAATAAGAAATCAGGTTGCCAATTTCACCACTGTGACTATTCACCTTAAAAAAGTTACCATTGCCACCCTCTCCCGAAAAAAAATCCTGTCTACGCCACTGTTGCCAGGGTTTATTATTTAAAAATGCGCAGTTTATTTCAAACTTTCAAAACATAATAACATAACAAAGAGTGTCTAAGACCCTTCACCGTTATATTTGTTCTCGTGTGAGACTTTCACTTTTTCAGTCAGCGAAAATATGTGCTAAAACGGAGTGAATTTGAGCCCTGTTAAAATGCTAATTATCTTTATTTGTGTGAATGAATGAAAAAATATAAACTAAAGACGTACAGACAGCTGTACAACATCCACGAGTAAAATAAAAAAAGGTTATTTTGCTTTTGTTAATGATGCGGGTCAATGATAGAATTTCTGAGGTAATTTTTTTAATTTTTTTTTTTTACTAAACTTGATGACGATAATCAATTGGGCTGAACTGAGAGAGGAAAAGGGTAATACTTATGATACTTCTGGGAACTTTCTGACGTAAAATGTTTCATTAAGTCTATTGTTTAATGACGATTTCTAGGATACATGAGTATTAAGTATGAGGTAAACATAAGATTTGCTTCACTGCTACGATTTCTCGGGCGGTTCTGGTACGAAAATAATAAAACACAAATTACTATCTTTTTCTCTTGATTAAATGAGACTTTTTTTATCGACGTTCTTTTAAAACCATGGTGTTTAATATAATTTGTCACTCGTGCAAACTGAAAACAATTTTATTTTAGTACTACTGTAAAAAATAAAAAAAACAACTTTAAAATACAGTACTGAATAATAATTCCTGGTAATTGTGTGACAAAGCATTAAGTATTGTAGTTTACGGTGTCAATATATGACAGCGTCTGAAATGGTGCGCATCACTTGAACAGTTGAGTAAGCGTTCTTTCGCGGGCTAGGATGTAGGCTACACCGCCTTGCAGGTCCAGTGTGCCTAACAACAGAACATTAACATAACATTAAACACCAAATCCCAAATCACAAAGCGCACACACACACACACACAGTCCAGTGGCCACGCCTTCCTGCTCGCACACAACATTATAAACATAAACATTTGGCTGCCGAGAAAAGCTTAGCTATTTTTCTGTTCGTATGTCACCAGGCATGTAGACAAAGACGTAAACACACAAACAGATTTAATAAGAAAAAGAGGCACTACATATTATTTCTAACAGGGTTTTTCAATTACATGATAGAAAAAAATCAATGTAATTCTGCATATGAAGTTAATTTGATGCAATGGTATTGGGAGACACAAGTACTGTACCTCTAATCAATCTGATCACTTTAGAGGAGGGGCAGTTTCAGTTGCCAACAAACAGCATATATCTTAAAGTGCAAAGGAAAAAAGTGAGTGATCCACAAATGTTTTCGGGAGTACTGTAAGCTTCAGGAAAAACTAAACACAATTTCAAGCTGTCCTTTTAACTAACAGACAAATATTCTTTCATGAAAAAAAGGTTTTCTTTAAAAAACTATTTTACATAACTTTCTACTGTCAATTCAACTGCTGTAGAGAAACATATATATATATATATATATATATATATATATATATATATATATATATATATATATATATATATATATTAATTGGCTCACATAGCAGACTTTATTGACCATGTTGTTTGGTCAAGATGCATTATGCTGTATGATATTAAACAGCTGATCCTTTTGCTTGACTGGGCAAGGTGAGTATGGGCACATGTTCATACAATCCTTTGGCTCTAAGTCTGGGCAAGGTGGGGCTTGTTTAATCATGTCAAGCATGTGATCATTTTGCCTAGACATGGTCCATCTTACCAGTTTAATGTTACCTGGGGCTTAGCTAGGAATAGATTTTTACTGAGGCAAAAATCAAATTTTTGTCTAAAGAAAAAAACAAAACCCTGTGCATATCCTGTTCATGTTACGAAGGTGAAATATATCATATTTTAAAGCCTGGAGACTATTAATGCAAACTGCAAAGCGATACAACAAATTCCTAAAATTACCCTATTCACACTGTTAGAAATATGTGATATTAAAAGGACAAGAAGAATAGAAGTTATAGATATGAACACGTAGATGGGTTTATACCTTCATTGAGAGACATGCGTTTGGTTCACTGCTATTGAAGTTAATGCTGACACTGATGACACTGATGCTACAACTGGAGCTGGTAAGACTGGTGCTGCTACTTCTGGAACTGATGCTGACACTGGTGCTGCTACTGCTGGAACTGGTAAGACTGGTGCTCCTACTGCTGGAACTGGTAAGACTGGTGCTGCTACTGCTGGAACTGGTAAGACTGGTGCTCCTACTGCTGGAACTGGTAAGACTGGTGCTGCTACTGCTGGAACTGGTAAGACTGGTGCTGCTACTGCTGGAACTGGTAAGACTGGTGCTGCTGGGACTGGTAAGTGGTTCTGCTACTGCTGGGACTGGTAAGACTGGTGCTGCTACTGCTGAAACTGGTAAGACTGGTGCTGCTGGGACTGGTAAGACTGGTGCTGCTACTGCTGGGACTGGTAAGAGTGGTGCTTCTACTGCTGGAACTGGTAAGACTGGTGCTGCCACTGCTGGGACTGGTAAGACTGGTGCTGAAACTGGTAAGACCGGTGCTGACACTGCTGGGACTGGTAAGATTGCTGATACTAATGCTAAGACTGATCGGACTGCTGAGACTGTATGATGCCACAATTAAAAACTGATTTAGAAGACTTTACTTTAAATCAGGGTTTGCTAATCCTCCTATGGCCTGATCTATCGAAACGCTGTAACACTTCCTCCTGGGACATGTCCGCACATATTAGCAGGGCAAGGCCATTCAGTCTATTTTTACCCATACTGCTGCGAGACCAATCAAACATATCGAAACAATGCACTCAGTTAAACTCTTTGTCATCATGAACAGAGACCGTAAGAATCTGTTTGCTGCGGAAAACACGTACTGTCTATATGCTGTCAGAGAATATTTGTTTTTACACTTGGGGCGGGGCAAAAAACATGCAAGGATTTTTTTGTTTGTTTGTTTGAGAACCAAACTAATACACTTATCATATATCATCATGAACAAAGACAATGTTGCTTTAAATGTACAGAAATCTACTTTAAACTGCTTCTGGTGTACAGAGGTCAAGGTTGAACGTGGCGCACTGTCCGTGTCTCATTCATGCTGGAACGTAGCTGCAGTTTACTTCAGTATCCAGTGCGTGGTTACCACTGAACAAGCTGTTTAAAGATGCTGAAAATGATTAATAAATAAATAAATAAATAAATAAATAAATCACCTGTATTAAAAACTTTGGATTTTTGTCTCTAACGAAAACATTTGGAATATATATATATATATATATTTTTTGAACTGCTGTTGCCAAACAGTGAATTTATAAATAGAATTACCTCCAATTCTTCTAGCCCATGGCATCAAATACAATACATGAAAAGTATTAAAAACTAACAGCTATAAATTATTACATCAGGGGAGAGGGATGGTGTTGAAATTGAAGAATTAAGGGAATGGGAATATGCAAATAAAGATGATCACAATATAACGTAAGATGCTGCGTCAGCATTTTATTTTTAAAATACAGTGTAAGTGATTTATTTTTCTGTTTTTTATTTTTTTATTTTTTATTTTTTAAGGACCCTACAACTCCCACACCTGTCATTATCTGGGGAAACCCCTTCCATCTTGATACAAAAATTGGTCTGAGAATGAATGGACAACATTTACTTGCTGAGGAGGCTGTGTGGTCCAGTGGTTAAAGAAAAGGGTTCGTAACCAGGAAGTCCACGGTTCAAATCCCACCTCGGCAAACTGACTCATTGTGTGACCTTGAGCAAGCCACTTAACCTCCTTGTGCTCCGTCTTTCGGGTGAGACATAATTGTAAGTGACTCTGCAGCTGATGCATAGTTCACACTCCCTAGTCTCTGTAAGCCTTGGATAAAGGTGTCTGCTAAATAAACAAATAATAATAACCTGAGGCCCTCACCCAGAGATTTGGGCTTCTTTTTTCCTTGTATTTTGTGTACAATATCAAATACCCACAGAGAAAAAACAGCCTAATATTATATTGAGAAATGTATTTTGGGTACTCCAAAAAGATCAGAAAACTCCACCTAGTATAGTGGGAATAGTAAACTTTCTTTTGTCAGGCGCCAGGTCGGGAAAGCAATAAGGGTGTTGGTTCTGCTATAATAACCACAGGCTCAGGGATTACTATTTTTTTTTTTTTCTTTTGAGCAGACACCCTTACCCAGGGCAACTTACAGTTGTATACAGCTATGCTGATGATAACCATCTGTTATCTGTCCCTAAAGCAAGGACATTCTTCTGCCTGGGTGTTATTAGCTACTTGCCTTACAGACATCAAGCATTGGATGTCACAGAATCTCCTAATGTTGAATTGAGATAAAACAGAGGTTATGCTAGTGGGCTCACAGAACCAACTAAAAGGAAATGTAGGATTACATGAGCACGACCCTTGCAGTCTCTCATCAAAATTTAAAGTCGAAATTAAGAGTTTGAGGGTAATCTTTGAGTCTGATCTATCATTTTAGACTCATACTAGGGAAGTTACTAAAGTATATTTTTACCATTTGAGAAATATAGCCAAACTTAGACCAACTCCCCAATAATGTTGTTGAAGCTGACATCCTGGGATTCTTCAAGAAGCTGCTTGATGAGATTCTGGGATCAATAAGCTACTAACAACAAACAGAAATAAGAAATAAATAATAAAAGAAACAACCTTCTTATGTTCTAATTATTTCTGTATCTGATGCCGAGAGAATAATACATGTCTTTGTTTCATCTAGAATTGATTATTGTAATGTACTTTTTTGTACTTTTTTAAATGGTGATTTTGCTGTTAACTTATAAGGCCCTGAATGGATTAGCGCCTCATTATTTACAGGAGTTACTGACACCGTATCTTCCAAACCACACTCTGAAATCACAGGATGTGGGGCTGCTGGTTATTCCTAGGGTCAACAAAACAACACGGGAGGCAGGGCTTTTTTCTGGAATGCTCAGCCTTCGTTTATCAGGAAATCTGGGTCCATTACAGTTTTCAAGTCAAGACTAAAAACACACTTTTATAAAATGGCTCGCTTATCTTAGTGGGTTTTAATGTAACTTTAAAATTGGTGCTTTTGTATTGTGTATACTGTTTAAATCTGTATTTAAATGGGCTGAGTGTAGCAGTTATATGTGTGACCTGCTATACAAACGGATTGTGATTTTTTTCCTGCTATGTACTATACAGTGCTTTGCGATACTTTTGTATAAAAAGCGCTATATAAATGCAATAAATAAATAAATAAAAATAAATAAATGTGTTAATATTTTTTATAATACTTGTTTTATAAAATACTTGTGACTAAAGTTAGGTTTTTGCTTGTTTTGTTTGTAATTAAATTAATTACATTATGGATAATATATTATGATTAGTTATAATTAATATATTTATATATCTACCTGTCAAGAAATGTTGTCAGCCTTTCACTTATTTGTGTATTTGTTATTCTAAGGGTAATGAAACATATACAGACTGTTTTATTTGTATGCATTTATGTGTTATAATTAAAAGTATAACTCCTATACTGTATTTATTTATTTTATTGCTCTACCCGTAATAAAGGGTTTCTATAAAAAGTATTTCTTTGTTTTTATTGATATTGCAAACCAGTAATTCCTAGCATGTTATTTAACCAGACAAATTATGCAGACACGCATATTATATATATATATATATATATATATATATATATATATATATATATATAATATTATGCATGTAAGTTTGTAAATAAACATAAAAGGTTCCAAGTAGAACCTTGAGGTTCTTAAAAGATCCTTATTTGTAAGGTTCCTCATGGAACCCTAGTAAAAAGGTTCTTCGAAGCACCTTAAAAGCTTCCTCCACAGTATCAACCCCAGATTTAGAGTGTATGCGCGAGTAAATACCATCCTAACTAT
>NW_026708796.1:5000-34752 GCF_902713425.1 Acipenser ruthenus
TATTGTTATATTTTTCGCTTCCCATTATAGCGGGGCGGACGTGGCATGGGCGGCGCTGATTTTTCTTTTCGCTCACGGAAAGGAATTTTTTATTTACCGCGTTGCTATCAACCAATGAGAATCATAAGCAAGCTGTACTTGCTCAACCCAAACACAGATGCATGAAACATATAGGCTATGATTACTGTATATGCTATGTAGCCTAGCTACTACACACATAGATGTGGTAGAGGACATCTACTATGTAATGAGTAGCCTATGTATTTACATAGAATGCACTCGCCTCATGACATATCTTATTGCCAGCTGACCTCTCCAGCAGCCAGCCTACTAATAAGATTATCATTTTTCACGGATTGTGCAGCCAGCTTCATCAAGGGACGGTAACCAAGTCCATCCAGGTCTTGGAGATGGAGTGGTGGTAAATGTACAACATGTTATTAATTGAATAACTAAAGAAATAAATCAGAATGAAAACAGTTCTGGACGCTGCTGAGAGAAAACCGGCAAAACTGTTTCAATTCCTGAGTTCGGTTACCTACTTGTTTTTATTCTGATTATTTGTTTAGGCTACAACGTGTCCGTCAGCGAATGTCAGTGCAGTGTGATACCAAAAAAAATGAGTGGTTGGATTTGCTGTCAATCAACCCAAGTTTTTTGTTGGATCAGCTGTTTGTACATTTTTTTGTGTGTTTAAAGGCGCTGTAGTTATACAATGTAGTTTAATGCAACTGTGTGCACAAGTCCCTCCTCTCCCGAACCTACAGAAGATTAGGTACCATCGGCAGTCCTGCGTCAGTCAAAGAGTAATTACATTAGTCAGGATTTGTGAAATTAAATAAAATGGTTTGCTTTGCTTTGAACACCAAATGTGAAATGAACAACCATAAGTACGAATGAAATTATATATAGTTACTTATTATCATAATGTGAAATTGAAATCTGATGCGCATGTTAAAAGTTCAAGTCCTTTGCTTCGTATTTCCTTTTTTGTTTTTAAACGGAAGTGTTCTGAACTGAATCTCTCTTTTTAACTATTTTGAACAACAGTGTATTTGGTTATTGGATCTTCTGTTAAAAAAAAAAAGTTCTTTATTTTTCGAAAATAAAACGTCAATGCACTAATAAGAAATCAGGTTGCCAATTTCACCACTGTGACTATTCACCTTAAAAAAGTTACCATTGCCACCCTCTCCCGAAAAAAAATCCTGGCTACGCCACTGTTGTCAGGGTTTATTATTTAAAAATGCGCAGTTTATTTCAAACTTTCAAACATAATAACATAACAAAGAGTGTCTAAGACCCTTCACCGTTATATTTGTTCTCGTGTGAGACTTTCACTTTTTCAGTCAGCGAAAATATGTGCTAAAACGGAGTGAATTTGAGCCCAGTTAAAATGGCAAAAATACAGCTACGTTTGGAGTTTTTCTACAACAAAAAAGCTAAACCTCCAACGCCAGAGACATCAACAGAAACCGAACCTGACTCTACTGTAGTTCAGAATGTTACGAACAGCACAAGAGTGTGACGATCCTTCCATTTCAAACGCTCAGGTTAGTGCAGGTGTAGATGTCTGTCGATAAGAGACTCTTGCCTGTAAAGTGTTGGTTTGCAGCTCTCTTGATTGTGACAATCTGGCGTAGAACTGTTTGTGATGAAATATCTGGTAATCTTAGAAAGCTATCTTAATGTTTACATAAAAATGGTTAAAATCGGGCATCGGGTTTGAGCATTTTTTTTTTTTTTCGGGGGGGGGGGGGGGGGGGGGGGTGATGGGGGTGCTGTGCCCCACCAGTTTTTCAAGCAATGAGTCGCCAATAGTATGAGGGATACAAATAGAAGTAGAGTTTTCAGCGGGGAAATTATACATCTTTAACCAGAAACATCACAGAACTATATTGATTCTGTGTATAATTTTCTCTGTGTTGTCCAAGTCTTCGAACTGTTTGAAGGAGTTATGCACAACTCTGTCCTCACTGCACATGCAGCAATTCAGCCCTGTGTCCTACCTCAGGCTGAGGCTAGTAGGGCTCAACTCCTCACATTGGCCAGTGCTAGCGATCTTGTGCGAATTATTAATGCAAGCTAGGATGTCTTATTCTTTTGTTAATAGTTTTAGAATAAACCCAAATTGTGATGTCTATCTATATTATGGGAAACCCCATAGTAGCTCAACATTGTTGTAAATAAAAATACAAAAAAAAAAAAAAAAAAAAAATTAAAGAACATCTCCTTCAAAAAACTTTTATAGATGGATAAGTATAATGTTGCAATGATATTTACTGAAGAGATACAAATGAGCCAGATAAAAATTATTCTCATTTGAATAAATATGATTACAAAAATACACATGTAATGGAACTATTGAGAGAATCATAGATTACAACTATGTACCAACTACATGTGATATATATTAGTGGTATGCCAGAGGTTAGAGCCATGCAGCAGTGAAAGGATTCATTTATATTGGACAACACTGGCAATGGAACTAAGTAAGAACATCAAAGAATGCAGCTATTTACCAAATATTGAGTCAGTAACTTAAAGTGTACTGTCTGTCTCTATGCAGCGGTAGCTTCAAAGGTCACATGACCTCAATAGGGCAGCCACATTACGTTAAAGATCAATTTTATGACACACCGAGACATCAGCCCTGAATTATTATTATTATTTGTTTATTTAGCGGATGCCTTTATCCAAGGCGACTTGCAGAGACTAGGGTGTGTGAACTATGCATCAGCTGCAGAGTCACTTACAATTACAGTGCCTTGCATAAGTATTCACCCCCCTTGGACTTTTCCACATTTTGTAGTGTTACAACCTGGAATTAAAATGGATTTAATTGGGATTTTTACCATTTGATTTACACAACATTCTTAACACTTTGAAGGTGCAAAATATTTTTTATTGTGACACAAAAGTTAATTAAACAAAAAAAGACATTTGATGGGTGCATAAGTATTCACCCCCCCGAGTCAATACTTGGTAGAAGCACCTTTGGCAGCAATTACAGCTGTGAGTCTTTTTGGGTAAGTCTCTACCAGCTTTGCACATCTGGATCCTGCAAGTTTTGCCCATTCTTCTTGGTAAAATTATCTAAGCTCTGTCAAGTTGGATGGGGACCGTCGGTGAAAAGCAATTTTCAAGTCTTGCCACAGATTCTCAATCGGATTGAGGTCCGGGCTTTGACTGGGCCATTCTAAGACATTCAGGTTCTTGTTTTTAAACCACTCCAGTGTAGCTTTGGCTGTGTGTTTAGGGTCATTGTCCTGCTGGAAGGTGAACCTCCGCCCCAGTCCCTGGTCTCTTGCAGACTGAAACAGGTTTTTCCACTAGAATTTCCCTGTATTTGGCTCCATCCATCTTGACCTCAATCCTGACCAGTTTCCTAGTCCCTGCCGATGAAAAGCATCCCCATAACATGATGCTGCCATGCTTCACCGTGGGGATGGTGTTCTCAGGGTGATGAGCAGTGGTTGGCTTTGCGCCACACATAGCGTTTTGCACTAAAGTTCAATTTTGGTCTCATCAGACCAGAGAACCTTTTTCCACATGTTTGCTGTGTCTCCCACATGCCTTTTGGCAAAATCCAAACGGGATTTGATATGGGTTTTTTTCTGCAATGGCTTTCTTCTCGCCACTCTTCCATAAAGCCCAGCTTTGTGGAGCGTCCGGGTTATAGTTGTCCCATGGACGGTTTCTCCCATCTCAGTGGTGGATCTTTCCAGCTCCTTCAGAGTTACCATTGGCCTCTTGGTTGCTTCTCTGACTAATGCTCTCCTTATCTGGTCACTGAGTTTTGGTGGACGGCCTTCGCTAGGCAGAGTCGCGGTTGTGCCATATTCTTTCCATTTTTTAATAATGGATTTAACGGTACTCCGGGGGATGTTCAAAGTTTGGGATATTTTTTTATAACCCAACCCTGATTGGTGCTTCTCCAGAACTTTATTCCTGACTTGTTTTTGATAGCTCCTTGGTCTTCATGATGCTGTTTGTTTAGATATGCTCTCTAACAAACCCTGGGGCCTTCCAGAAACAGGTGTATTTAATCTGAGATCATGTGGCACTTTAATTGCACACAGGTGGACTCCATTCAACTAATTATGTGACTTCTGAAGGCAATTGGTTGCACCAGAGCTTA
This sequence comes from Acipenser ruthenus, assembly GCF_902713425.1. Lineage (NCBI taxonomy): Eukaryota > Metazoa > Chordata > Actinopteri > Acipenseriformes > Acipenseridae > Acipenser > Acipenser ruthenus. The sequence goes on from NW_026708796.1 coordinate 9,142, forward strand.
TTTAGGGGTGTCACAGCAAAAGGGGTGAATACTTATGCAATCAAGACTTTTCAGTTTTTTATTTGTAAATAAATTTGAAAAATATGTAGATTTTTTTCCCCACTTCGACATTATGGACTATTTTGTGTAGATCACTGACAAAAAATCCTAGTTAAATCCATTTTAATTCCAGATTGTAACACTACAAAATGTGGAAAAGTCTAAGGGGGGTGAATACTTATGCAAGGCACTGTATGTCTCACACAATGAGTCAGTGGCTGAGGTGGGATTTGAAATGGGGACCTTCTGGTTACAAGCCCCTTTTCTTTAACCACTGGCCCACACAATCTCCTATCAAAATTGTTTTCCGACAGTCTGGAACTCGCTGTTTTAACCCGACTCTTATCCTGAATGTTGTTTAAAATGAATAACTTTTCTGCCATTTTCCGACAAGTGGAATGGGTGAAATTTACATAGAAGGTGGGGGAATAACTATCCAGTATTTAAATGAAAACCCTATATATTAATGACACAAATTACATCATCAGTTTTTACATCATTTCAGGATTTCATTCAATATTGGGATTGAAAGGTAGGCGGAGAAAAACAAAATAGACGTGTGTTTCAGGAGAGCTCGGCAAAGAGAAGATAATAGAACATAATGAAGCAAGTACCTCAGGACGAAGATAAAAATAAAAAAGTGAAGAGCTCATTTTTAATGTATGTACTGTATTAAATTATGGTTTCGTGTACCCGGTTATGAATAGGCCTACATAAATGTAGAAATAAATACATCTTTATGTATTTCTATATTTATTAATTTATGTATTTGTTTATTCGTGTATTTATTTATTTTTCATTTTGGCATAAAATATCATCCATACCTGGTTGAACTTTATGAAATAGCACTTCAGTGTATAATAGGACATCATAAAACAGCCGTGGCAAAGAATGACAAGGCTGTGCGTTATACTGGCAATGCATGACCCCTCAGGGTGCTTGGCTCTAAATCTTCTGTAACTTTGTCACAAATACAATATCGTAGTTTTATCATTTCGATATCTTTGTAGCACTTGCTCTTCTGTAAGGTCCAAACAGGTGGTGGTCCTTTTTGACGATACATCTGCGGGGTATACCTTCGACGTCATCTGCGATTCCTTACAACGGGGTAATTACTATTCATTTCAACCTCTAAAATCAAAGCAATCTCTAGCAGCACATTGGGCTCAAACAGCATAGTAGTCGGACACTGCACCCACATCAGACCCTGTTTGAAATAGGTTCCCATCTCCATTAGGACTCTTTGAAACAGGCGGAACCATTTTAGATGGAAAATACTCAAATCCGACCACATCAACACTTTAGATTTTTGCACGGGGTGTATGTTAATTAGGTACCGACAATCTGAATAACATTCCCCTATACTGTCAGAACTGGTGTTTTGCGTCTGTTCTCATCCTTCCTGGCCATTTTTCATTTTTGCTCTGAAGACGAAAAGCAGTCGGATAGTTAAAACCCCGCCACATAAGCCCTCCCCAACGGTCGGAGAAGCTTTGATATTCAGGGACATCACACTTACTATTGGCTTTCTCAAGCTGGATCCATTGTCAGACGGGAAATGTTTTTGAGAAAAAAGAACCAGTGACATCTGCTGGCCGACATGTCTCATTGCATCACTGTCTTTAAAGTAACTGTATATATAGGTACAATATTTCATTCAAACACAACCTGCTGCAACAGGTGAAGATTTAGCATTGTAAAGATTATTGTAAAAATAATAACAAATAATAAAAAGCAGTATGTACTCTATTTATTATTGAGAAATAAATATAAAACTTTATTTGCACATCATTAGTTTATGAATACCACAATAGTTTTCCCTGCAAAATGACACCAATAAAGTCATACAGAAAATGAGATGAACATTCAGAATCTTTTTATTTGACAAATAATTAAAGAAGAATGTATGATTATCTAAAGGTATGAGAAAACAAATGTGCCCCGGTTTGCTGTGGGCATTCCTATTTGCTACACTGTAAATTTTGGGCAAACCAATCCACGCTTTACAAACTGGGCTAATGCCTTAAAGACCTATACGTATTGCGTTTGTTTGTGTATGTCTATATATATACAGAATACACAGTCTCTTTAAATGATCATATGTTAGACCAGTCGAAATAATGGAGGTTTACTCCGAAATGCCACCAAATACCAATGTTTATTAAATATAGCTGAATTACTGTTTACATGATAAAATAGGCCAAGACTGGCAATCTTCATGACTTACCTAAACACTACAAGTTACATAACCTTGAATGAACAACAAAACAACATGCTGAAGTCCTGTAAATTAGCCTAGCAAAGCCCAGAGTAGCTGCAGACTGTAGTAACCAGGTGCAACGTCACATGCAAACTACAGGAAGTGTCTAATGAATCTCTGCCATTCAAAGTGTGCATCAATTACCTGAAGGAGACACTGTATTTTTCTTACTGGCAGGTCCTACAATGGAACAGTGTACTTCACAGAGTGAAAATCATCACCCCCTTTGTATAACAGTCCGATTTGCTTGTTCTGGCCATACAAACTGTGTGGATCAGCCATTAACAATGCATCTTGCACTGCCGTGACATCACCTGCTAAACACAGCCTTTGGGTACTTCAGTACAATTCTCCAAAATAGGAAGTGCAGTTTCATTTTATAATTTCACAACCATATTCAGGAATAACACTTGTGTTGGGGCTAAATTAAGTGTGCCGGGTTAATGGTTTTCCACAAGTGTTGTTTCGGCATATGACTCTCCTATTCAGTGCCCTTACCAAAACCAAAGAGGGTCTATAATGTCAATGTATGTCCCTTTTACAATATTAAAACACTTCAATATACCTTAATATTTAGCCTGCCTGTCCTCTTCTCGTCTGCACTACAGCTGTAAATGAAACAGCAGACTTAATCATTATTAAAAAGCAGGAATCGGCTTAATGTTACATTTGAAAAAGCCAAAAAAAAAAGTTAACACATTTTACAGGAAAATGTACACATCCTGACTCAAGATACTGTCTAATGATATATAGTGCACGAATCATATTACAAGTTAATGTGTAGCTTTCTTGATATTTGTCCTTGTATCCTTCTTACATACTACAGCCAACTGATTGTAGTGCAAAATGGATAAATGAACCATTCGTACCAGCTTCAGTCAAAAACGCAGTGTGTGGGAGGAGGTAAACTAATGGATATTACAACAACTTGCAAAACTACATAAAGAAGTCGGAGAAATATATAAAAGAGCTCCCTTCCCTGAATGCAGCAAACTTGGTTGCCAATCAATCATCTCGGTTGTCATTAATTCTGATAGATTTACAAGCACGTAGGTGCAGCATATTTTCAAATGCACTGGCAAGACAGAGTATTTGTCTATTGTTGGCATGTATCAATAAATACTGCATGTTCCCGTGAAATGCATTATTGTTGTGTAATTCCAGTCACAAGTAAAAAGTGTTGATCTCTCACACTGGCAGCAAGCTTTAGCACTCTCCTCCACAGTGACATTTGACTGGATGTGCCTGGCAGGAATGGTTCACAATGCTACTGTTTTTGCAGACAGGCCACTCAGCAGCAGCGCAGGTTGAGCCGGGCAGGAGGCAGCTCAGGGGGGATCTCAGGCTCTGGCTGAAGAGACAGGATGCTGTTGGACAGCTCCTTCCTGGGAAGTTCTAGAGGCAACTGCAACAACAAAACATTACTGATCATTAAGTCAAACTTTGGGTCTCAGTGGATTGACAACAGCATATAGAACTACTGTAGGAAAGTCTGTTTACACCCATGAATTGAGTTTGGCTGGTCTCAGTTCAGTATATAGAGGACAGGATGTTTTCAGTACGGTTTAGTAAACAGGAAACACTACCTTTTTTCTTCTTGGACACAGTAAGTAAGCAGAGATCCACCTTCATCAGTACTATGCAACTTTCTTTCAAGTTAGGCATATACACTACCAGCAGGGGCTTGGTTAAATATAATTTGTATCAAGCATTATATTTACTAAAACAAATATGGGATTATTATAACTGTGGAAATGAAATCAGACCTGTAGATTAACAATTACTTTAATCTTTCTGTAGCATTTAGTTTGACAGCTAGCAGATTCATTCTTTGCAGCATGCCTCCAACAGATAAGCCCTAAGTTCTTTTGAAATCCAAGTGTAAAATTGCATTCAGATGAGAGGTCACACCACTTGAAGGCAGATTTGTATTAGGCATAAGCAAAACATAATAACGCTAATAAGCTGTAGGGTAATAGCGCTCAACATTTAAAAGAGGTAATTAACAAAAGCACAACAATGAAATGGTTTACAAACCTTGTTCAGAATGTCATCAACGAGTTTTAAAAATATCTCATCAACATTATAATTATCCTTCGCACTCGCTTCACAGAATCGCATACAGGATATCCTCTGGGCAAACTGAAACAAGACAAATACAAATCTTAAGTATACTCATATAATAGAAGGGAGGTGTACATAAACAACAACCCATGACGTTATGGTTTCAAAGGCAATTCCTCTTGCCTATATCAATACAGTTATCCAGTTATCTACATACAAAATCACAAAACACACAGGGTCTTCTGTTTGTTTAATGCAGTCATTCAGTATAGATCCTTTTTAGCTTCAGGAGATTAAGGGGCTAGGGGGCTCCCGAGTGGCGCATCCAGTAAAGGCGCTCCTCGCAGGATGTGCCCTATAGCCTGGAGATCGCTGGTTCGAATCCAGGCTATGTCACAGCTGACCGTGACCGAGAGTTCCTAGGGGGCGGCGCACAATTGGCTGAGCGCTGCCCGGGTAGGGAGGGCTTAGGTCAGCAGGGGAATCCACGGCTCACCGCGCATCAGCGACCCCTGTGGCCGATAGGGCGCCTGTGGCTCTGCAGCGGAGCTGCCAGATCTGTGTTGTCCTCCGGCACTATAGGTCTGGTAGCATTGCTGTGGATCTGCAGTGCGAAAAATGACGGCTTGGAAGGAGCACGTTTCGGAGGACGCGTGTTTCAGCCTCCGTTTCCTGAGTCGGCGGGGGGGTTGCGAGCGGTGAGCCGGGGATACAGATAATAATTGGGCATGCTAAATTGGGGTGAAAACCGGGGTAAAAATAATTGGCGACGACTAAATTTAAAAAAAAAAAAAAAAAAGGGGGCTCAAACTGCCTACCTTTTCGCCTTGCTGTCGGGTGATTTTTCTGTCAGCTTCACAGTCTAACTTGTTTCCAACTAGTAAAAGTTCTGCATCCTCTGAAGCATACTGTTGGAGCAAAATAAGACATATGAGGTGACATGTTAAGTACAGCAAATTGCTGACCTAAAAATGTGCATTAGTGTCAAAAAACAACAAATGTGGTCTGCTAATGATAACTCTCCACTGAAGAAAAAGATGCAAAAAATGTGGAGGACTAAGTGTCCGAAAGCAGCCAACTTTGGTTCTTGATGTACTGCTTTATGTAGAAATGTAAGTATTATAGGTGGAATTTAAGACAAGCATGTAGGTTATTTAAGTTACTTAAATTTATTTATTTTTTTTAAAACCAATAGCGACATGCACTCATTTAAAACAACAGTATAAAACAGAGACGCACTGGTCGCTCTCTCTGTACCTTGTCAATCATTTTCATCCACTTTGGCAAGTCGTCAAATGTCTCCTGCTTGGTAATGTCGTACACTATTACAATTCCCTTGGCTCCTCTGTAGTAAGCAGAAGTAATGCTGTTGAATCTTTCCTGCCCTGCTGTATCCCTGAATGGAAACAGCACATGGGACTGTAAACAGGCCACCGTCAAAAAACACACCTGCATTCTGAAGTATAGCACATTTTTTGCATCCAAGAACTTAGGGTTAGGATTTTGATGCGGACATGCCACAAACACTTAGAAGCAAACCTATGCAATGTTACACATGAGTTAATAGAATGCAAGCAGCTGAACAAACATTGTTGATGGAGTGACATGAATGCTATCATTTTTTATGGAACTTTAGCAGATTATTTAAAGCTACTATCTGCAGTATATGCACACACTTGTAAAACACATTTTTACATTTAGATTAGTCTCCCCCTCCCTGGTTCTGCAACTGGATCTCCCTGATTCCTATCTTTATTAGAGCAGAGTATTTTTGAACTATGTAGAATTATATAAAAGAATATCACTTTTGTTATTCTTATCCTATATATATATATATATATATATATATATATATATATATATATATATATATATATATATATATATATATATATATATATATATATAAAATCTGTACCTATGGCATTAGAATGTCATTTCTATGTTGATAATGAATGTGGTCCTTGGTGTCATGTTTTACTGTACCTAAATACTAAAGCAATAGCATTATTGTATTACCTTTGTGTCAGCATCCTGAAGCCCTTCTGATAGCAAATGCCAACCCCTCGAGTCCACTGTGCTGTTATTTACTTTTCCCCCACAGTCTAATACATGATGAATGAAGACGACACATGGACATCTAGTGTTAGGTTACCGCTGAAGCCAAGGATGATGCAGTAGTTAAATCAGGTGACAGCGACACAAACACACAGGGTGGAACATGCAGAGCTGGAGACCTGCCAAAGGGGAGTTTGTAAGCCAGATTCACTCAGTGCATTTCAATACTAAGCAGACACGGTCAGGTCAAGCACAGACATTGCTTTAGTCGTTCACTTACATGCCAAGTGAACTACTTAATCTTACTTGAGGCCTTTAGGACTACTCCATCAAACAATGTATTTGACAGTAAAAAGTAAAACTAGATTATGTGCGCACACCTTTAGTGATCTCTATGGAAAGCCATCTGGGACAAAAATGCGTTGTGCTGCTTTAGAGTGAGCCAGAATCTCATGGGACTGAAATGCCTCACTTAAACAGTACCCAACTTCCTAAAAATGTTGTGTAGTGATTTCTATATAGACTGTATATATATTACATATATTTAGTTGTGACTGTTACGTGGAATGTAATAAACGAGAACCAAAACTGAGTTTTTTTCCCCTTCACTTTACAACGCCATTTCCATGTTTGTTTTATTTGAAGTGTTAAAGTTAAATTTCAGTTTTTGTTTGCTTTTTAGCTACAAAAAGACAAGTAAACCTCATGTTATTACTTTATGAAAACGTGTCAATGGCCACTGTTTACTGCGAAGAAACGGCAATGGCAAGGAATGAAAAAAGGAAAAAATATATAAAATGCGTTGACACCTTTATGTACTATTTATTTAGGAATAAACAAAACAACATTTAACTTGAACTGCTATTTGGCATCCTTTGTTTTGTAGTTAATTCACTGGGGTAAAGTAAGCCCTACACAGCTTATTCTTTACTTCTGGGATATTTTTTTTATTTTAACAAGTTACATATTGTAAGGACTTGCTGTAAAATAAAAGGCACACACACAGGGGCCACGGCCACGCTCCCTGCCCCTGCTGCTATGATGTCTCTGCCTGCGTTGAAAAAAGAATGAATATCCGAATTAATATTTAAAATTATGAGCGAATACCCGAACGTGAAAATCCTGTGTTCGTCCCAGCACTAATTAAAAGTAAGATTTAATAAATGTGTATAGTAATTTATTAGCTTTACTGTATTTCCTACATTCCTACAATCGTAACATTGGACAGTAGAGTTCGTTTATATCACCAGTTAATTTCAAAACACAAACATTTTGGCATTCCAACTGGGTATATAAATATGGGTGCTAAGCTTTGTATCTTTTTTTCTAAGGTAAGCAAAGTATTTTCATGTTTAAAGTAAAAACAACATTTATTTAAATTGCACAGCCACAGGAGTGAATCCATAAAGCTGTGAAGTCTAGTCAGTTAATTTTATTTTATTTCAAAATCCCTCAAGACCGACATGTTGCCCACATGGAACTACACAATAGAAGTTGAGTTTCTACTACTGTAACCCAATCCTCCTTTCTATGGTTACCCATGTATGTCCAGTGTATCTGCATCTCTTTTGTCAGGCACTCCCGATCAGAACATTTTCATTTATAATGCATGGAAAGGGTTCTTTTTCAAATTACTGAACTTTGAAACTTTAAGGCAGCATGTTTCAGTTTTTGTTTAGTTTTTTTTTGCTTATTCGATTTAGAGTCTAATCACCGACTCTCAAGGTCAGGTTTCTTTTATTGCTGCATTTATTTTACTTGCACTGCAGTACTTTGGATGTCCCCAGGAGGCATAAAAGTTAAAAAATATGCTCTTTTACCTAAATCATTGAACATTCTTGAAACAAGAATTAAACAGCTCACTGTTGATAGAAGTGCAATAGAAACACTACATTGTTTTTAAGGCAGGAATTCCATCAAATCGAGCTGGATAGCTCTTACTTACCAGATCTGTAATCTGATTTTCTTTTCTCTTAGCTCAACAGTTTTGATTTTAAAATCAACCCCTACAAATGAGACAGAGGGAAAGAAAAACAGAAAAGGGTTAAGAGGAAAACGTAATGAAAAGGTGAAATCAAATCAGAAATACAAAAAGTGAACAACAAACTTAAATGAATAAATTCAACACCACCATACAGTGGCTGAAGCTAACAGAAAAAAAAAGAAATCCATAAATCTTAACTGTTGTGGACTTCCATTCAGCATGTAGGTCTCAAATGTGCATTTTTAAAAGAAAAAACGTTAGGTTATTATCATAACCCTTGTTCCCTAAAATAGAAATTTAACCATTGCTGTATTGGTATTTACCTCCTAAAGACCCGAAACCTTCTAGATACCTTATAGAAAGATATATCAAAGCTGCTTGTAGAGCCTGTGACACAGTCATGGCCTACCCCCGAGGGCATAAAAGCTATGCCTGTGTTGTAAGGGTTGACTGAGAAGCCGCCCTTAACACTCTAGTTCCAAAACCACGGTAGAACCTCGTAAAGGTATGGGGAGTAGCCCACACCGCTGCATTGCATATGTCCTTGACAGATGCACCTTGGAATAAAGCCCACGAAGTTGCCATGCCCCTGGTGGAATGGGCAGTGAGCTTTTCTGGAGGGGACAAGCTGGCCAGTTCATAGGTAGTTCTGCATGGTGTCTGCTATCCATTTGGACAGCCTCTGTTTAGATAGCGCTTGACCATGGGATTTAGCCCCATTGCAGACACAAAATTGTTCAAACTGCCTCCAACTTTTCATCCTGTCAATGTAGTATGCCAGCGCCAGCACTGGGTGGAGTGTACGGAGTCATCACTCCCTGTCAGACTGGAAGGAAGCCTCCAATTTTACAGACTGGTTGACACGGAATGCCGAGATTGTCTTCGGCAAAGAGGCAGGACTGGTATGGAGTGTAAACCTTGTCCTGGCCTCTGTAAAAATTAAGCAAGCTTTCACAATGGAGAATGCTTTATGTGATAAATAATTCAGCTTAGCTGAATGCATGGGCTCAAATGGAGGCTTTGTGAGTGCACTACGCACCAAGTTTAGCCTCCAGCGAGGAACAATGTCCTTCATAGGCGGCTGAAGTTGCCCAGCCCCTTTCAGAAATTACCCCGCCAGGAAGTGAGCTACTGGGAAGACCAAGTCAATTTTGACATGGCAAAATGAAACGACTGCCAGAATAGACCTTTAACGTGGAGGGGGATTTCGCCTTGTCAAACAGGTCCTGCAAAAATTGCAGTATAACTGCCATGGGACAGGTCATGGGGTCGAACCCACGAGGCAGACACCATGTCTGAAAAACACCCCACTTGTACCCGTACTAGCAACATGTGGAAGGTGCTCTGGCTTTCTGCAGGGTGTCAGTGACCCTATTAGAAAGCCCCAGACGAATCAAATGCAGCCGTTCAGGGGCCAGACCCAGTGCTGCAGGCTCGATGGGTCAGGTTGCCATAAGGTCCCCCGCGACTGACTGAGCAGGTCGTGGCGCTTGGGCTCGATCATTCGGTATCCTTGATGTATATTTGCAGGGCTATCTATGCAACCCCATTGTGCTCTGCATACATGTTTATGATAAATGCTGTTTGGTATTCGTATTTTCAATATTTTTAGTCCATTGTGCGTTATGAAAAGTAAAATTATGGTAGAAAAAGATTATGGTACATTTTTAGAAGGGCTGCAAGGTTGTATTAGAAGTTTAAAACCCTTATCAAAAAATACATTACGATCTGATATTATACCTTGGCTGATGCATTGCCGGCACAAGGGTCATACAGAATACAGTATTTACAAGCAAATATAGGGTGCAAGCATAGTCTAACTTCACAGGGCTTAGTACAATGCAGCACCTAAACTGTAATCACCATAAATTCTTAACAGTATTATAACTATCTGGCATCACAGGTAAAAGCACTGTAATAGAAGAGGTTGATCTATGTTGCCAAACTAACTTGAATGACACCATTTTTTCCTAGAGCAGCTCGAGCCATTTAGAATATACAGTGGAACCCAAGAGTACACTGAAAGAGTAAACAGAAGTGTTGCTCCATGAATTATGAGCAGAAAACTGATTACAAAAGACCTGTTTTGTTTTTACACCTTAACTGAGTTTAAAATCAGGCACAGTCACATATAAAAGAAAACAGCAATGTAGAGTAAAACAAGAGATAATTGGTCTGGCTCCCTAAGATTATGCTCAAGGGCAAAGGAAACATAACCTTTGCAGTCAGCTGAACAAACAAACAAACAAACAAACAAATAAATAAATAAATAAATAAAAACACATTTATATCTATCTATAAATTTCTTCCTCAAAGCAAATGCTTAACCAAATCAGGTAAAGTGCTGAAAAGATTGGTTTCCATTTTATTGCAAACAGATGCTTAAATATGAAGGGTTTGGGGATGGTTCAAACTGGTTACCGTGGTCACCATTTGAACCCATCTGGGTCAGCCAAGTCATTTTACAAGTCGTGTTCTCTTATCTTTAATAAAATAAATAAATAAATAAATAAATAAATAAATAAATAACACATTTTAAAAGCATTTTAGGGCTTTTTAACTACCCTCAATTAGGAATCTTCAAAAATACTTTTGAACTATTAAAAAATTAAGGACATTTTCTTAACCAATGGTCAAAAGTTAAAATCCCTGACGTATAGTATAGCAACCCACTAGGCAACTATGTCCTTGAATGTTATAAATGTACTAATTTAAAAGCGCATATTTCAGAAGTCTCAGAAGTAAGCCTACTGTATACTGCACTTGACACCTTCAACCCTCACTTTAGTATCAAGGTCTGTATCTTATTTTAAAGTCTCAACCCAGAATAGCCCAACTGCGACTCTGAATCAAATCCTGCTTGTATTTATTTTTTACAGCCGAGTGGAATCAAGGCATAACAGGTCACATGAATTGCCAAAAGTCACACCAGCAGGCAGTGACAGTAACCTGGGATTCAAACCCAGGATCTTCAAGTGCTGGCTTTAATGTGAACCACACCGCAATGCAACGACTTCCCCAATCTCTGCAGCCTGCCACACATTTTAGAAAATGTACTGTATAACATACCTTGCCTCTGGCAAAAGACAGTGCTGGGATCATAACAGTTTCAAAGTGTTGTTAAGTTCTTACCTTGCTGAAATGTGCACTAAAAAAATGCACATTTCTGTCTTGCTGTCATAAATCTGCCCTAGTATTATTAAGCATGCCAAATAACTGAATCATCCATGGCAAGCTGGAATCTCCTTATTATCACTGTTGCTAAGTCAATGAGGCAACACTTGAGATTTCTAAATATACCCCTCTGTTGAAAAAGAGTTTCACAACACATTCATACTAACCAAATGGTGCCTTCTACGCTTGCTGCTGCTTCATTTTCAGCTGTTCATTGCCCAGTGACAATGACAGCTGTATTTCACTTATGAATGATTTGCAACTCTATGTTCAGAATACATCTAGTTGGGCCATATTCTCCTGGAAATCAATCTTATGTTCTGCCACTCATCTTTACGCCTCTCTCTAGCTGTTCCACACAAACGCCACAAGGTCTTCTGTGTTGTTGTGTATTTAAACATCCATTACCACCAAGTGGTTGTATTTGGGTAAGGGAGTTGTTATAAAATTACTAATTACTACTAATTACTAATGCTGTCAAAAACACTAATGGCGGTCATTTGTAACTTCAAAGCTAAAAGCCCTTGAGGTATGAATATTGTCCCACTGTATCTTAAACCATTTCATTGATGTGATCACAGTTATTTCCCACTTGTTATTTCCCATTCCATTGTACTCCCTGAAAGCAATCTACGAATCATGCAAGGAACTGTTGGAAGTAAAAGTTACACATAAAATTGGTAAATCAGGATAACTAACTACAGTACTTTGTGCTGTGGTACATGGGAACTTAGAAAGGTCTGAGTTTTTGTTGCGACTCTCTTGCAGCTAAGGCTGTTCTCTTAATACTTTATTTGTTGTCTTGATGTTTTTTCCCAATGCAGCAGTGCGGCAGTGTGAAAGCCCTGCTGGTACAGGGGTGTGTGTGGGGAGTATTGGGTGGCAGGGAGGGGGTTAAATTGCTCCCTTAAACACGTGGGAATGTGGCTCCAGCCGCAGGTGAAAAAAAGAAAAAAGGGGTGATCATGGGTGTTCATAGGAATTAGTGGTGAAGGTGCATTGTGCGGTGTGTAAATATATAAATTATTGTTGGTGTGTAGGGGAGTTTTATGAAGCCGTGTTTCTAGTGTGAAAGTGGAAGCTCGGTCTACAACCGCAGTGGTTAAAAAAAAACTTATGTACAGTGTATAATATATATTTACACACACACACACAGAGCATCAGAAGAAACTTATCACTATTAGAACACTATTATTAAAACACTATTATTTGCTGTACTAATATAACAAACTATGGATGACTATTACTTTAAATACATTTTCACGTTATGCACAAATGTAAGAATTGGCTTTCTGTGTTGATCTAGTTTGTTCTTTCAGATAGCATATTCGTTTGCGTTATTTATTTGAATTGCAAATTTATATCCTGCCCGCTATTACAGTTGTGTTGCTGGATTCATTAGTTTATCTGTAATGTAATCACAGTTTTACATATAGACTGCCCCTGTTCTCAGGGTTCTGGGCCACGGTTTTCGGATAAAATCCCAAATTCTGGGCCGCTTTGCTATTCCGAATTCAGCCCAGTTTTGGGGATATTCTGCTCCGGTGACAGCCATGTTTCTGAGTCATGCATGTTCAGTTTACCAGAACTGGGTCGTGAATTCATTTAAGAGTAACCCGACATGAATCAAAGTTAATGTATTTTTTGACTCTCCCTAGAAAACATTATTTTTTATGAAGAAACAAAAATAAAATGTTTTTTTTAAAAAAAGCTTATTTCTTTATTACAATGAAGAAACTACATTGCACTGAAATGGATACATGAAACATCATTAAAAATCAGTCGTTTTCCTTTATTAAAGGCTAATATTAAAACACATTTTTGAGAAGGAACATGGTATTCAAAAAAAAAAAAAAAGTCATGCGTAAGGGTTTAGAGACCATTACCCTTCAACAACTTCAGATAAATCGTATTGTATTAGTTAACAGTTTCCTTATCTATTCCTGATAGTCAATACTGTAGGCTTAGATACTGTTTAAACAGTTGGACTATGCAAATATAAATGGGGGGGAATGAGATGCATTGTACAATAGTAATGATTAAATCTACTGAGAGATTACAGACATTCCTGTGCAAAAGTACAAGTACAATAGAACCCTATAGTTACGAACACCAAAGTTACGACCTGACCGGTCTACTGAACCCCCAGGAATTGCTTAGCCAACTGAAATACAGGAGGAAATTTAGGTAGGCCATGATTGCAAGTGCCTGAATTGGAATTTAGCCATTATATTTGCATAGTCAAACTGTTTAAACATTATCTATAGCCTATAGTTTAAACTATCAGGAACAGAGAAGGAATATTTTACTGTAACAGGGCGAGGAGCCCTGTATATTGATTTATTTTTAGAACGGGGTCTCCCCCTCCGCTCCTGTGTTGTATTTGTTTTATGATTTATGTATTTATATATGGCGGCGAAGTGCCACATGTTTTGTTATTGTTTTGTTTTTATTAAGTTTTGTTTATTTAGCAGACAGTTTTAAAAATGTGTTCTGGCAGAGGCGAGGTTGGGTACTCATCCTCTGCCAGGAATAATTAAAAACCTTGTGCAGAAGGTGGCCATCTCCCGAATTAAGTGATTAATTTGTTGCTAATCGGGAGATGGTCACCTATATAAAAGCCTGCAGCTCTCTGCACTCAGGGTGGTGGGTGTTCGGTAGTGGAGAACGAGATCATGACATGACTTCAGCTTCCCTTACACCAAGTGTAGTGTTGTATTCCAGATTCGGCCAAGAAATAATTTGTAAATGGCAAGGTTACCACTGTGGTGAATGATTCTGTGTTCCAGACAGCCTCCCCATTTCGTCATGCAGCAATTCTGAAGAAAATCATTGAACAGAGTGAAGAGTTGACAATATTGAAATACTCAGATGGGGGAACTGACCAAAGAAATAATTTAGAATCTGTTAAGATTTCGAATCTGTTGAATCTCAAACTGAATGCAATAGGGATGTAGTAGGGATTCAAGGAAATGCATGCAAATGGATTAGGGAGTGGTTAACATGTAGAAAACAGAAATTACAGATTAGAGGAGAAACTTCAAAATGGAGCGAGGTAACCAGTGGAGTACCACAGGGATCAGTATTAGGTCCTCTACTCGTCATAATCTACATTAATGACTTAGATTCTGATATAGTAAGCAAACTTCTTAAATTTGCAGAGGACACAAAACAGGTGTGACAAACACTGTTGCTGCAGCATTATAAATACCATATGGGAGATACTGAAATTGAAGGAATCTATGAGAAAGATCTAGGAGTTTATGTTGACTCAAATGTCTTCATCTAGACAATGTGGTGAAGCTATAAAAAAGGCCAGCAAGATGCTCAGATATATAATAAGAAACTATTTTGTATAGCGCCCTTAAAAGCAGTTCTCAGAGTGCTTCACAATTAATAGTACAGCAATAAACAGATTATACATAAAAAATCACAGGGAAATAAAACAAAAATAAAAAAATAAAAATCATAAAAACACCTTTCTAAAAAATTAAGTCTTTAAATTAGCTTTAGAAACACTCAAAAAAGCTGAGTCCCTGATCTCTAGTGGAATAGAGTTCCATAATTTGGGGGCATAGCAACAGAAGGCCCTGTCGCCCATAGAGAGCAGGCGGGACACACAGCAGTGTGAGATCAGAAGAGCGGAGGTTGCGAGTGGGAGTGTAAAAAGATAAAAGATCTCACAGATAAGTCGGAGCTAGTCCATGAAGAGCCTTATATGTCAGCATTAAAATTTTAAAATCAATTCTGAACCTGATAGGCAGCCAGTGTAAGACCTCCAAGACACAAGTGATGTGATCTCTTGAGCAGGACCGAGACAAATTTCTGGCTGCAGAATTTTGAACAATTTGAATTTTAGTGAGGATGCTATTAGACAACCCAGCGAGCAGGGCGTTACAGTAAATCAATCCTGGAGAAAATAAAAGCATGGACCAGTTTTTCAGCTGCAGGTAGAGAAAGCATGGGACTCAGTCTGGCAATATTTCTAAGGTGAAAAAAAGAAACCTTGACAGTATTCAGCACATGCGATTCAAAAGTTAACCCAGGATCGAAAAATCACACCCAAATTTTTCATCTTAGATCTGAACTCAAGCATGATTCCATCAACAGACAGATATAAAGCATTGGTTTTACCTAGCTGGCAGGGAGTACCTAACAGCATTACCTCAGTTTTGTCACAATTAAGGTGTAAAAAATGTTGCAACATCCATTTTTTTTTATATCAGAGATACCGGCAGTTAGGGCAGAGGCAGCAACATTGATATCAGGTTTAGAATTAATATAGATTTGAGTGTTGTCTGCATAAAAATGATAGTGAGTGCCATGAGACCTTAAAATGTGGCCGAGGGGAAACATATAAATACTAAATAACAGAGGCCAAGGACAGAGCCTTGCAGGACACCAGAAGTTACTGGCCCAACCTCAGAACTAAACCCACCCAGGGAGATAACTTGTTGACGTCCTGTTAGATATGATCTAAACCAGTTGAGGGCAGTGCCAGAAATGCCAAATAAACACTCTAATCTATCAAGTAGGATCTCGTGATTTACAGTGTCAAATACTGCACTAAGACCCAGGACGATTAAAATTGATAAAGCACCTGAGTCAGCAGCCATAAACAGATCATTAGTGACTTTGAATAGGGCAGTCTCAGTGCTATGAAGATGCCGGAAGTCAGATTGAAAGGGTTCAAAAAGATTGGTAGCAGTGAGATGCCAGTTTAATTGCCTAGTGACAGCTCATTCTAGTAGTTTAGCTAGAAAGGGCAAATTTGAAATGGGGTGAAAATTATTAAGATTATCCAAGGCCATATGAGGTTATAGTGAAAAGTATTGAATTTAAATTAAGGGAAGTAATGTTAAAACTTTACAATGCATTATTAAGACCATCTAGAATATTGTGTTCAGTTCTAGTCACCTCGCTACAAAAAGGAAATTGCTGCTCTAGAAAGAGTGCAAAGAAGAGCGACCAGAATTATTCCTGGTTTAAAAGGCATGTCATATGCAGACAGGCTAAAATAATTGAATCTATTCAGTCTTGAACAAAGAAGACTACGCGGCGATCTGATTCAAGCATTCACAATTCTAAAAGGTATTGACAATGACTTTTTGACCTGAAAAAAGAAATAAGGACCATGGGCCACAAATGGAGATTAGATAAAGGGGCATTCAGAACAGAAAATAGGAGGCACGTTTTTACACAGAATTGTGGGAGTCTGGAACCAACTTCCCAGTAATGTTGCTGAAGCTGACACCGTGGGATCCTTCAAGAAGCTGCTTGATGAAATTCTGGGATCAATAAGCTACTAACAACCAAACGAGCAAGATAAGCCGAATAGCCTCTTCTCGTTTGTAACCTTTCTTATGTTCTTAAATGTGCAAACATCTGTCTATTCAAAGAATTTGATCTTGATATGATGACTGTTGTCCGCTGTGCACCTGGGCAAAGCTACATGAAGGCAGCAGAACGTGTAATGTCTGTGTTAGACTATGGACTTCAAAACTGTGCCATTGAGAGAGAAATACTTGATGAAAACACTGAAGGGCTGCTGAAGAAATGCAACAGCATGGCTGATATATAAGGACCACAGCAGCAAAACACCAACATCTTCAAAAGAAGTGGAGTGAATCTGTAGAGACTGTCCAGTCTATGTTGAGAAATAGGTTTCTGTGACAAACTAAAGGATGAACCTAATTCTGCTATGAACCCAGCAACACATGCTGAGATTGACATACTGCAGCAACACCTTTGAGAGATGTTCCCTGAGCTGGACCTATCAAAGCTTCAAAAAGTGCATACCAAAAAGTCCAATCTTACAATGACTGGAAAGAGAATCACTGCAGAGAGACACTGTACTGTTTCCCGATTTAAAAATGTACTGTCGAAAGCTGTTGCCTATCCTCAAAGTTGCCAAGAGAAAATCTGACATGGTTACCTGATACAATGATAGATGAAAGTGGAAAGCATTACAAGGCCTATGATGTTGTTAAAAACTTCATGAGAAAACTTCAGAGACTGAGCGACCATCCCTAAAGTTGAAGAAGCCTCCAAGGTCCAGTTCTGCGATTCGTACAAATTGGGTAGCACAGGAAAGCAGCACTTCCCAGGTTGAGAGAACAGCTACTCCAAACACCAATACCAAGGCAGATAGTACAGGTAATACAAGTATCAAAATACTCTACGCATCACCAACAAGTAACTATAAAATATAAATACTAGGTCGATAAGTAGTTTAGTTTGACAATTGTTTCCATTTTTTTAAAGATCATCTGGGAATTCAGTACATAAAGGAACAAAAAGATACTTGACTGAATACATGCAGAGTATCAGACTTTCTATATGAAGAATAGTTTCTCAAGTAAAACCAAATAATTTCAAAATTATTCATAATAAGTTTCTGAAAAGAAGGTTTATATTCATTTAGAATGTTTTTCTTCAAAACAGTTGCTGTGACTACGTGCACCAGTGTCCAGCAAGATAATACCCTGACCACGAGCTCCAGTGTCCAGCAAGATAATACCCTGACCACGAGCTCGTGTCCAGCAAGATAATACCCTGACCACGAGCTCGTGTCCAGCAAGATAATACCCTGACCACGAGCTCCAGTGTCCAGCAAGATAATACCCTGACCACGAGCTCCAGTGTCCACCAAGATAATACCCTGACCACGAGCTCCAGTGTCCAGCAAGATAATACCCTGACCACGAGCTCCAGTGTCCAGCAAGGTAATACCCTGACCACGAGCTCCAGTGTCCAGCAAGGTAATACCCTGACCACGAGCTCCAGTGTCCACCAAGATAATACCCTGACCACGAGCTCCAGTGTCCACCAAGATAATACCCTGACCACGAGCTCCAGTGTCCAGTAAGATAATACCCTGACCACGAGCTTGTGTCCAGCAAGATAATACCCTGACCACGAGCTCGTGTCCAGCAAGATAATACCCTGACCACGAGCTCCAGTGTCCAGTAAGATAATACCCTGACCACGAGCTCGTGTCCAGCAAGATAATACCCTGACCACGAGCTCCAGTGTCCAGCAAGATAATACCCTGACCACGAGCTCGTGTCCAGCAAGATAATACCCTGACCACGAGCTCGTGTCCAGCAAGATAATACCCTGACCACGAGCTCCAGTGTCCAGCAAGATAATACCCTGACCACGAGCTCCAGTGTCCACCAAGATAATACCCTGACCACGAGCTCCAGTGTCCAGCAAGATAATACCCTGACCACGAGCTCCAGTGTCCAGCAAGGTAATACCCTGACCACGAGCTCCAGTGTCCAGCAAGGTAATACCCTGACCACGAGCTCCAGTGTCCACCAAGATAATACCCTGACCACGAGCTCCAGTGTCCACCAAGATAATACCCTGACCACGAGCTCCAGTGTCCAGTAAGATAATACCCTGACCACGAGCTTGTGTCCAGCAAGATAATACCCTGACCACGAGCTCGTGTCCAGCAAGATAATACCCTGACCACGAGCTCCAGTGTCCAGTAAGATAATACCCTGACCACGAGCTCGTGTCCAGCAAGATAATACCCTGACCACGAGCTCCAGTGTCCAGCAAGATAATACCCTGACCACGAGCTCGTGTCCAGCAAGATAATACCCTGACCACGAGCTCCAGTGTCCAGCAAGATAATACCCTGACCACGAGCTCGTGTCCAGCAAGATAATACCCTGACCACGAGCTCCAGTGTCCACCAAGATAATACCCTGACCACGAGCTCCAGTGTCCAGCAAGATAATACCCTGACCACGAGCTCCAGTGTCCAGCAAGGTAATACCCTGACCACGAGCTCCAGTGTCCAGCAAGGTAATACCCTGACCACGAGCTCCAGTGTCCACCAAGATAATACCCTGACCACGAGCTCCAGTGTCCACCAAGATAATACCCTGACCACGAGCTCCAGTGTCCAGTAAGATAATACCCTGACCACGAGCTTGTGTCCAGCAAGATAATACCCTGACCACGAGCTCGTGTCCAGCAAGATAATACCCTGACCACGAGCTCCAGTGTCCAGCAAGATAATACCCTGACCACGAGCTCCAGTGTCCAGTAAGATAATACCCTGACCACGAGCTTGTGTCCAGCAAGATAATACCCTGACCACGAGCTCCAGTGTCCAGCAAGATAATACCCTGACCACGAGCTCCAGTGTCAAGTACCAGCTACCACATTGATGTATAGCCAAGTATGGCTTTTATAGCCCAAAATGCAAGAGCCCTTGCACTCTGTGTTGAATGCAGAAAGCCACAGGATATATACTGAAAGAGTAAACCAAGTCAGAGACATGAAGTGCTATTGGCTGTAGTTTTAAGTGAATACAATGATACATGTTGTTCATTTCTCTTTCCAGCTTCTGCATCTGTTTCCGTCAGACGAGATATTACATGCAGACCACCACTTCAGTGCGTTATGCCAATAGAAATGCCTTACTATGATGCTGAACTTGGCAGGAAGGACACGTGTGCATATTGTGGCATAGAAAATTCATTGACAGATTCTGAGCTGCACAAGGCATATAAAACTATCCTTCCAATGTGTTCAGATTGCAAGGAGGACAACTCCCAGTCCAAAAACCATTTGGAAAGACGACAAATTAAGGAAGTTTGCTTTTGTGCGGTAGTATGCTTTCCCCATACCCTTATTAAAGTTCACCCTAGCAGAAGCATGCTAAAAAATGTAATAAAGCATACTGAATGCATGTTAAAGCATAGGCAAGCATTGTCAAATAGAGTGGTATGGTAAAGCTATGGTGACCATATGGCTCTGTGTTGAGCGGGACAGTTTGGGTCAGTTCAGGCTTTTCAACTCACAACCCAATGCATTCTGGTAAGCGTAGTCCTGCTTCTCTTAAAAGGAAAGAATGGTACATGAGACAGGTAAAACGTACCAGAATGCATTGGGTTGCGAGTTGAAAAGCCTGAACTGTCCCAAACTGTCCTTCTGATCACTGAGCCATATGGTCACCTTAGGTACAGCATATTAAAGAAAGTGGTAAACCATGATAAATACATAGTAAGAACATGGGCGAAGCATGATAAAACTGCCAAAATATTGTGCAAAAATACCATGGCAAACCTTCAGGATAGGTTTGAAATGTTCTCCATTTTATTTTGTAAACTTCAGCAACAATTAAAAAAAAAAAAATTTAAATATATTTGTCTGACAATTGTGTATTGCAGTACATTGCATTTTGCTGGTTTGAATATTTTAAGTTCCATTTGAATTAAAATAAGAAAATGAATTGTTCTACATCTTTGTTTCGTATTGCATTGATTGCACTAGACTTGTTCATATTCAGTCTTGGAAAGAAGATCATACTGTTTAATGGGGGGAATAAAAGAAAATAAATAAATATAGGTTTTAGCTACCTACCTACCCTATTTTATTCCCCCAATCGTAGACGTTATTTGTCCTAGACACCATTCAAACGCAATTATTTTGGACAGTGGTGCATCTGCAGCATATTTTGGCTACAAGAGGGAATTCTTTTTTCAGACGGGACACATCATTACGATGCCTTTTGTACAACAGACTTTTTATTATGAATTATTATTAAGTGCATACGTAATACAAGCAGAAAACGTTGACTTCATTGACCAAATGTAGTTTATAGGACTTTAGAATATTTTTGTATTTACCTTTGTGAATTGTTTTATAAATTCAATACGTGTTTAACCACAGAACTGATAACAATTGTGCCTGTAATAAATGTCTAGATATTATAACACAGCATATTTTTTTTTTCTTTTACAATAGAGCATGGCCATTCGTTATACCTTTTACAAAATAGTCTGTATTACTTTTTTAAATTTTCCAATAAAAAAATAATAACCCCCCCCCCTTCCTTCCTTTTTTTCTCCCTTTACACAGAGTAAATCAATCGTCCTTACCAACAGTGGACTTGCACGCTTCGCAGAAAGTATCATCCGTGAACCTCTCCATCAGACTGGTTTTGCCGACTCCGCGAGAGCCGATGATAATGACCTGCAATTTGTAATCGGCCGGCCGCGGCTGCAACTTCCTTCGGCGAGACTGCCCACCGGTCAGAGCCGGGGAACCGCTCAACGAGCCCCAGTTTTGTCCGCTTTTCCCACTACCGCCTCCGCCTCCGCCTCTCTGCTGTATCTCATACCTCGAATCCATCATTTCCACATCCGACAGCTCAGGGCCAACAAAGAAATTCGAACCTAACTTTATTGTTGGAGCGAACTTCTTAATGTCCTACAGTTGCTAAAAGTTTTGCTCCCTCCAGCTGTTGTCCTGTAGTGGCAAAGGGAAACGGATCGTTACATCATAGACAACAAAGTTATAGGATTGGGAAACATCCTTCTGAGAGAGACGGGACAAAGAAAGGAAAACACTCCATCTACAGGGATGGAAGACCAGCATGTTGTAGAACAACACTGCAATTTTATAGAGGAAAATCAAATACGGCCAATGAAGAGGCTGGTCAGCATGAGCACAATTTACCGCTGTGGAAAATGGTTGTTCATGTAAGCAGGAAGGTAAGATTATTAAAATACATGTGACACATTGTTTAGCTTTCTGGATTTTGCATATCATTACAGTAGATATTGTACATTGTAACACTGGCCATTCACCTTAAATTAACATTTTGGACATTCAACAGAATGTTTGTACCCATGAACTAGGGTTCCCACCTCTGACGTACAAAAAACCGGGACACCAGTCATTTCGTATAAATAAGTAAATAAATAAATCATATACTTTGCCATTTAATGTCCCGGGAAGTCTTACAGATTTCCCAGGAGAGCTGCCTCAAAAAGAGAACAATCCAGGCAAAACAAGAACGGGTGGCAACCCTACCATGAACTGAAACCATTTGCATTTATTTGTGAAAAATGTGTTTCAGATCAACTGTTTAAGGGGGGTGGGGGGCTTATTTGCCTGCTGCTGTTTTTGGCACCATTCAACCATTAATGCGACAAGATACCCCCCCCCCCCAGTATTTTGCACCCCACAGTAGTGCTAAAATTGCATCCCTTGCCAGAAAGTCATAGCGACGCCACTGCCACAATCATGTTCAATCAAGTCAAGATGTGATTCTTGTGCAGCTGTTTCATTCTAGTGAAATATACCGTTCTACTGCACCGTACTTCTTCAAGGTAGTTTCTGCAGTGTTTTTTATACTGATAAAATGTCCTCAGTACCAAACTGTTTATTTAAGTGCTTCTATCTGCACCTAATTTGTTAATTTTTAACAGCTGTCTTACCTTAAACGGATAAACGTTGTACTTGAACAGAAGCTTATCGTCTTACCAAATGATCTTCAGTGACAATGTAATGTACTGCACAAGGGCAACTTAAATGATATGTTTTGACAATGGTGCCAATAAAGTATGGACCAGTATACACACTATTTAATATTTTTATTGTATTAAAATTACTGTTCAATATTTGTTCCAAATGAAATTTTATTGATGGAGTATAACTATTTCAGTTACTAAAACATATTATATTATATTATATTTAATGTACTATTTCATGTATTATGCTACTATCATGTATTATGCACTTTCCACTGTATTTAATGTATTATGCATTGTTTTTTTTTTTTACTGTATATCATGTATTATGCATTTCTCTGTATTTAAAGTATTATGGATTTTCTTGTTGTTACTGCATCTTGTAAAGCGGTTTTTGATGGTGGTCCAATATGAAAGGCACTATATAAAATAAAAATTGATTGACTGATTGATTGATTGATTGATTGATATCCTCAGTAGGTAACTGCTCAGCCATCACACTGAAAGGGTTCTTCACCAGGGAATGAAGTGCTTCTGGTAGCACTGAGAAGTAGTGTGAGCGCTGGGAACTCTTCGTGAAGGGCTGTCAGATGTTCACTGATAGCTGACTTGAGACCTCGGTCAATGTTGACTTTGTCCTCCTCGACAGATACGGAAACATGCCATATCTGTCTATCTTCAACTTACTGCGCCACAGATCCAAATTCATCTGGAAGGCTCTGATTTTATTAGTCAGGTCTATTAACGTTGAATGTTTTCCCTGAAGCGACAGATTGAGGTCATTAAGGCTATCAAAGATATCCACTAGATATGCCAAGCAGAGAAACCATTTCTTGTTTCTCTTTTTGCAGGAAAAACTCTGCCATCTCTTCATGAAGTACAAAAACGTGCTTTAATGCCCGTCCCCTAGAAAGCCATCGGCCGTGAGTGTGGTAAAGCAGAACTTCGTATTCACCACCCATTTCGTTGCAGAACTCTTGAAAGAGACGACTATTCAAAGCATGCGTTTTAATGAAGTTCACCGCTTGTATTACAACATCCATCACAGCATTAAGGCACATTGGCAATGTCTTTGCAGCTAGATATTTTTTTTTGTCGATATCAGTGTTCTGATTGGTGTGTGGCTTAACGCTTTGGCTATTCCAGAGCTCTGATTGGTCTGCAGTTTAATGCAGCGCTTCAGCTTCTGAACAATCAAGCACTCTAACTGGCTACATACACACACAGGCTAAATCTGGTTGTGAGTTCACCTTTTGCTCTTAATACGGATTGTATACACATACAGTTCGGTTCCAAAGGGCAGCGACAACTGCACTAGTTAATCCTTTTCGGAACAAGTATGGAGTGCGGTTATTAATTCAGTTCGGTTAGTTAATGCGCACTAACTGTGTGTGTGTATTACAACCGCGCTAACACAACCGCAGTTGGTGCTCAGTGGATTTCTGTGCAACTGATGATGTCATTGTTTATTAGACATTTCCGTGTGATAAACATGACTAATAACTGCAGTGTTTGTGTACGTAGCCTAAGTAATGTTGTTCTGCCTTCTGTCTTAAGAAAAAAAACCCAGTGCACACCGTAATACAGTCTCCAGAGTCGGGAAAATGGTGTTAACTTATACAAATATTTTTGGTTTAGAAACAACAATCGCTGCATTATACACTTACAGTGCGTTTTCTAAGTAAATACACTGCATTGCGTCGAAAGGAGTGTGATGCAATTTGTTAAAACGCTGGATTTCTATATTTTTATAGCAGCTGCTATATACTTTTTTGGAAAGGAGCAATCCTAAACACAAAAGCTGTAGCTCAGACAAAATGGCATTTCTTTGGTAGTTTACAAACTTGAGAGATGGTATTAGGTTGGTTTAATAAGATCAGACTCTTTCCAAATCCTTGCAATTCAAATTCATTTACGGTGTGTGAGGTCCAATATACTTTTATTACTATTTCCATAAAGCATCTAGGCAGACAGAGGTAATAACAAGAGTGGCAGGGTTCTGTTTGCAAATAGGATTTAGAATGCTAGGCATACACCACATGAAAGAGTTGCATGGAAGGTTTCCCAAAACATGAAGAGAAAGTGCATTCCTGCACACTTGGAACCAGACTATGCATACTGTGCTGTAAAAATATTGGAGCGAAACATTGCTGTTTTTGTACATTTGAAATGTTAGACAAAAAAGAATCTGCTATCAGGATGAAAACGTCCAATAAAAACTTTTATGTCTTTAATCCAAATTGTCATTAAGATTTTTTCTTTTCCACAATAATAATGATGTGGCACACAGAATCTGGTGTGTTAATGGGCTGTTCCAGCAGTGTCAAAAAAGTTATGTTGTTGATTGAGTTCCACCACATGCAGTGGCAACAACGAGACTCTGACGTGTATATGTATAAAATAATTTGAATTGATGTCTAACAGTACTGTTCAAACAAGGACTGATATCATATTTTTATCCTTACCTAAATTTGTTTGCAAATTTAGTATGACAAAGTGGAAAACAATGCCCGATTCATTTTACATGAGGTGTTAATCAGTCATGAAAATGTCGGCAAAGCAGATTGGTTTGCTAAATATTGAAATATTTGAAGGGTTCAAAAGCACTGTCTACACAAGAGGGTGCTGAACTTGGAATACGTGTAAAGAGCAGACACATACGACCACAACAATTGAGCTTATCTGCTGCGCTCTTTATCTTCTCTGAAACAAAGGATGTTAGCCCCTTTTTTTGAAGTGCAAATAAACAA